>NW_013666215.1:0-20328 GCF_000517525.1 Limulus polyphemus
TGGTGAATTTGGATTCAGTGTACCGCAAGGTCCATGTACATATTTTTCGTCACAACTTCATGCAAATCCTTATCGACGTCTGCGTCAGGTATTTCAGCGCATATTACATCGTCGATTTCGTTTGATGTGATTTTGTTATAGAACCAGATTAGTATATGTGCATGTGGCAATCCTCTCTTTTTGCCATTCCACTGAGTACATTCAGCAGTGCACAGACCCAAACACTTCATGTTTTACCATGAAATCCATCAGTAATTTCAGCTTCTGTCTGAAAACACGTGCTGTGATGTCATGCCTATCCACCGGCGATTGCCCAGGAAGTAAGAGCTGTTGTATATCGTCCCAAGCTGGGTTTGCATGTGAATGTAATGAATAGGTCTGGACACCCGTAGTGACGAACATACGCAATTGCATCTTGAGTGTATTTATGCATATGATGTGGACTGCCTGTATATGAAGATGGCAAAATCGTTAGTCTTCCAACGTTAGTTGTATTACGTCATTTACAACTGCATCTCGCAAATGAACGTATTCTTCAGAGCGAAGCTTGATCTGATTCAAACGGATGAATATCAAATGTTCTGTTTCGATTTTTGCATACATATCTAAGATGTATTGGTGAATCCATTGACGGCATTTCAAAATGTGATTGTCTTCATTCTCTCGAATCATTAATCGGTATGAATAATAGTTCATTGCGCTGCATTTCATATTTGTTTCTTCGCCACTGACTCGATTTATCATGTTAACGTTGAAGTGATATCTATTGGCACCATCCCAAAAAATTATTGGATATTGCAGGGCATCGTAGCATCGATGAGTTTCTGCAACTTTTGTCAATTGATCGTTTCTCCGATGAAGAACAATATCTCTAGGTTGGAATTGATCTCCGACTATAACAATTGCCACTTCGTCTATAGTTGGAGCATTGAATCTTCGCACATGTTCTCCAGCAGGCGTTTTGTCAGCGTGAATAACAATCTTGTGTGTATCAGATGGCATCATGTCAATTGCTGTTTTGAACAAACGCACTAAATTGTTTTTTCGTGAAGAAGCTCTTGCAGTTGGGAAACGATGGACCTTTTTATGCCGGTAGAAATTCCGCAGCGTGCATTCAATTCATCATTGCCATCACCGATGAAATACATTTGTAGGAATTTATGTTGACCATCTGGGAACGGAAGCAGGGAGCTGGCTTTGTGATAAATTTGTCATTTCACTTTGAAAGTTGGCATGAATTGAGCTGTTACGATTTCTGCGCCGAACGACGTCATTTGGAAGCATGAGTTGTATTTCCTGATGTTAAATAAAAAATACTAACGAAATATTTCAATTCAAACGCAGATCAATCGACACAGCTCAATTCCACCGCCAATTGCACTGAAAAATAAGAAAAACAGTTAAAAAAACGAAATGAAAAACAATGAAAAAATAAAAAAATTAACTATACTCACGAAATGAACGCTATAGTAAACGACACAGCTCAATTCCAACGCAATGTCACACGAAATCATGAAATCAAAATGAAAATAAATCAAAATCTATGAAAATTCAATTTAACAATGCGATCGGAAACATTGAAATGGAATCGTAAAATTGGAAATTTGGAAATCGTAAATGGATCGTAAATCGGAAACATTGAAATGGAATCGTAAAATATTTAGTATAGCGTGTGTTGCTTTTACGTTCAACAGATGGCGCTGTTTTTCAAAAAAAGCATGTTTTTCACCTGTGATCACAGGTGTGACATTTATATAATAGTAGGTATATAAAAACACGCGCGTATCCGAATGCAACGTTGTGTCAAAATTTCAAAGCAATCGGTGAAGAACTTTCGGAGATTTAAGATTTTGAACAAACGAACATTTACATTTTTATTTATATAGATTTATAACTAATATTGGGAGAAATAAATATAACTTATGTGAGTTCTAATTATGTCTTTTTGTTTCTCGTGTAAACGCCCTTTTGTTAGTGATCTGTGTATAAACTAACGACTGTCTGGTCTCTTCCTGGTATTTTAAATTAATGTTTTGTAACGATTTTTTTACTCTTCAAACCACCTGTACAAATATAAACACATCACACAAAACCGAGGGTCGAGTCTCTAGAGCATACTTTTCGTTCTTCAATCAGTTGAATTTCTGTGGCTAGTACATAAGTGTCTAAATATCCATGTCGTGCATTTCGATTCAGGGTTTAGAATATTATTTATTATTGATTGACACTATTTACTACAGTTTTAATCAATATGCTATATTTTCTTAGACCTCTTTTTAATATCATTTACAAACATATTCCATTTTGAATAACGTATAATATACATCATAAAAACTGATAGATATTATGCATATTATATACATATATCATATCTATCAGTTTTTTTTATAAGTGTGTCCTTTTTAACATTTTTAAAGCATGTTTACACCATCTTCATTTTTAATTTTACTAAAATTAAAAGTGTTACTTTTGGAGTTATTTCCTATTTTAGCTTATTGTTTACAATAAGTTAGGTGGCGGAATCTATCCTGTAAATCCCGTAGTAGAAGTTGCTTAAGAGTATTTTGTTAGTAGAAAAAATAATTTTAATGTAGAACAAAATCACTCATATTAAACAGCTTCTATTTTCGTTCTTGCATTTCTCATATGCCTCTCTGTAAAAGCTTAACAGAACGTTACTGAGCCACTGCAAAATGTAATCTGAGTTACGAATCCTCCTACAATAATTTAGCGCGTCCAGGTTGCCTGGCAACAGGATGATATCTGAAAGCATGCCAGAAACATTGACTCGTTATGAGGCTCACCTATGGAGCTAAAGAATGAGTGCACAGCAACAGAGTCTCACAGAACTCTTGGAAGGAGAGACAGAGTAACGTCGCAGGTCCATATAGTGCGTTTCAGCAGCATCTGTTCTCCCACTGCTGATAGTATTCGTTGGCTTAACAGTTAGACCGAAAGAATTTAACCTATATCAGAAAAGGAAACATTCACACTAACTTTGAGGAAAAGCATTACAGTAGATATAGAAACGTTTTTGTAAAGATGGTCCATTCGTGTTACTTCTGAAATTTTTAGCTAGCTGATTTCAGTGATAAGATTTTTAGTAACCTAGTGCTTTACCGTCAAATTTGTAAACATTATAACTTTTATAATCTCTCACCTGTCTTATTTTGACAAAGAATAAAACTAGAATTTAAGTACCAGAAAACTTACAAAACTGATTTCAATTCGAAGGGTACACAATTATACAAATGTTTGTAAACTGCTGGTAAAAACGTCGAACAAAGTAGAAAGTTTACTTCATCGATCATAACGGTATTCCAGGTAAGATACGTACGTAAGTGTCTTTTTTTTATTTTCTTTAAAACCGAGGGTGGTCTGTTTAAAGTTCATAAAAAATATTAATTTGAATATGATATTTTTTTGTTGATCAATATCTTTATTTCTTATTAAAGTAAGTTAAATTTGTAATCGTATAAATAGATAGACTAAACAGTTTCTGAACGCGGACATTCATACTGCGTAGTTTCTACAATTAACTGGTATTTACCATAACTTAATTATTTTAACACATACGATTTGTGAAGGAACTGTTTCATTTGAAATGAAATATTAGGCTAACATAGCCATAATGGCTAAGTTCAAGTTCTTATAACTGCACTTATTTTATTCCTTTTTTTTACTTTATCTAAAACTACCCAGTAATCTAGTCCTGAGATTTAATCTTAATTCCAAACTGTTGATATGAGGCATTTCTCTAATTAAGAGGTGAATAAATAATTTTTCTCAGAAACTTGCAAGTTACACTAAAAAAAAAAAGTCACAATTCATGTCAGAAATATAAACAAATTTTAGACACTCGCTTGAAGTTTCTTTCAAAACTAATTTATGCAGTTAGTATAACTTTTCAGTTTGAAGTTTATAATTTGTAATCTTATGTGTGTGTAGCGAATAAACATTTATGAAACATATAACATACAGAAAATTGTTACGGATGTTGTTTTTATTTGACTTTCAACGTCTAATCACTTTCGGCTGTTGCCAAAAATGCCAATCGGTTTCACTATGGCTGTTTCCTAGAAGTTGAAAAAGATAAAAACCATTAAAGCCCAGGCCCAGCACCAGATTTTCTGGTGGAACAACTTATAATGATGACCCTTAAATCTCAGTTCAGTTTGACATGAATTGTAAAAAGGACAGTATATTGAAAAAATAAAACAACTTGTGTGCGGAAATTCAATAATACGTTAAAAAGTACGAATACTGGGGAAGTTTAAACCAGCAATTAAACTTCTAGAAATCACTCTTATTATTCAAAATTACCAGTAAAGAATCACATAAAAAATCTTCCAAAAGTGGTTTAAAGATGTTTTACGATGTCTTACAGATACTTAGCAATCATGTTATAATACTTTCCATAGTGATATCATTAAACAGCTGCGGCCA
Source organism: Limulus polyphemus (assembly GCF_000517525.1). Classification (NCBI taxonomy): domain Eukaryota; kingdom Metazoa; phylum Arthropoda; class Merostomata; order Xiphosura; family Limulidae; genus Limulus; species Limulus polyphemus. Next base: position 4,447 of record NW_013666215.1, read on the forward strand.
TAAACTTGTATATGCTTATTGATTTATGGGTGAGAGAGTGATCTTTATATGTAATTTTGTACAATACCTGAGCTTTGTAACTTACCTAAATTACCCCTTTCGAACTTGGCTAAAAAAACGCTATATGATTAGTTTCTTTGTATTAGATAAAAATATTGATTTATCTATTTGCGTTTGTTGTTTTTTTTAGCACATAACTACACAATGGACTATCTGTGCTGTGTCCACCATAGGTATCGAAACCCGGTTTTGGGCGTTATAAGCCTTCAGACTTGCCGCTGAGCCACTGAGGAGCTTGTCTATTTGCCATTTTGTGTAATAGAACTAACATAGTATAATTGAAAAGATCACTAAGTTACATTATTTTTATAGAAAAGATCACTAAATTGCATTGTTCTTGAGCGAAAATATCACTAAGTTACATTGTTCTTGAGGAAAAGATCACTAATTTACATTGTTCTTGAGGAAAAGATCACTAATTTACATCGTTCTTGAGGGAAAAGTTACTATGGTCTTTAAAACATATCACAGTATCAAGTTTGCTCTTCAGATCTTTATTATGAAGCAGTCTCGTTTCCCACACGAGTCACAAAACCACTACTGTATGTTTTATTCAGACTATTTTTTATTATTTTAATGTGTAACAGTAATGCTTTGTTAAGTTTAGGATGAGTAACCAAAACGGCACATTTAAATGGCTAAAATCGCTGTTGTTTTAGTTTCGTCACAAAATAACATTATATTTTAGACAAGTAACAAAAATGTTGCATATAAGTGACTAAAATCGCAGGTGTTTTAGTTGTGCCAGAAAATAACATGATATTTATTTGATTTGCAAGACTGAAATGATATGTTTTCGTTCTCTAAACGATCCATAAGTTAATCATGAAAGCTATGATAGTCTCATTGCTACTTTAGTATCTATTTGTCAACATGAATAATACTCATAAGTTGTTTATGGCAGCAATGAGACTATGATAGCTATGACAGTCTCATTGCTACTTTAGTATCTATTTGTCAACATGAATAATACTCATAAGTTGTTTATGGTAGCAATGAGACTATGATAGCTATGACAGTCTCATTGCTACTTTAGTATCCATTTGTCAACATGAATAATACTCATAAGTTAATTAGTTCACCTGAATGACAAGAGGAAAGGCAAACAGATGGCAGGGACCGCCACATGAAGAGTCCGCTCTTAACCGAATAGCGGGACTGACTTTTACTCTTATAACCCACCAACAGCTGAAAGTGCAAATAGTTTTTGGTAAAGCACCGCGTCTCAAACCCTAAACTCTACCATAACATTAGGCCATGATCAAGCCATAATGCATAAGTCGAGAAACTTAACTTATGTTATACTTTATTTTACTATTTATTCTGCTATGTTTTAATAGACGGAAAAGGTCGTTATCTTAAACATAACTAGAGTAATATGATTTACTGTGTATTTTAGTAGAGTGTGAATTTGCTATGCTGTTTGTTTTTCAGGTATGTTCATCCTTATGCTACGTTTTTGTCGAGTTAGAAAATTGTTATTTTAATCAGTCACAAGATAACTATTTTGTGTCTCAGTGATGCGTCAAAATATATTTACATAACCAAACTGATGCACTTCTTATCAAAGTTGAGCAACAGGGTCTCTAAACTGGGCTTTTGTTTTGTGACAAAATAGATAATATGCATTTTAGTAGAGTGACAAGATCACTAAGTTACACTATTCTTGAGGAAAAGATCACTAAGTTACATTATTTTATGAAAAAGATCACTAAATTGCATTGTTCTTGAGGAAAAATTTACTATTTACGTTTTAGTCGATTGACAGTGTCGTTAATCCATGTTCTAAGTCGAGTGAGAAGGTCGTTAATCTGTGTTTTAGTAGAGTGAGAAGCTCGTTAATCCGTGTTTTAATCGAAAGGCGGGATCGTACTGTTCCAGTCGAATGTTAAAATAATATCTGCACTGTTTTTTTAGTGTACAGATCAAATTACTGTTATGTCTTAATCAACTGAAATGCTTGCCAAGCCACATGATATAATCAAGTGACACATAGCTAAAATAAGATTAAGCCGAGGGAGAAATAGCTGCTTTAAATGTTACTCACCCAAGAAGCCCATCAAATATAAATGCTTCAATCGTGAAGCAAGAGATTTATGACATGTTCTAGTTGAGCGAAAATATCGTCGTAAGATACACGTATACAGTGACAAGATTCTTATGACTTGTGATCTAGGAACAACATTTTTATAACATGTTTTGTCCAAGTTAATATTTTCTGTTCTGCTGATAAAATATTCAATCGTGTGTTTGGGGTTAAAAGTATAACAAAAGCGTTGAATACACTTACGGATTATGAGTGTATGTATATATTTTACACACACACTTGACGCAAGACTACAATGTTCGATTCACTCAATATGGACTAGCGTAAGTACCCTGAACCTGGATAAATGATAATAAAGGTATAAATTGACAAGTCTAAATAAAAAAATTTCGAAATATATTTTCTGCGACGTTTCGAGCAGACGCCCTTCATCAGGCAGTAAAGATCGTGTTACAATGGAATTAGGCCCTGAACCTGTTATTTCAATATATAAACCGTTCTATACGTGCATCTAGATAATAGTTAGTGGGTAGCTTATTGGCTGCATATCGGATGGTTCAAGGTTCCAGATAGCGATGTGGACTGTACACTTCCGATTGTGGGAGTATCATACAAGAGGTAGTCTGTTTTGAATTTCGCGCAAAGCTACACGAGGGCTATCTGTGTTAGCCGTCCCTAATTCAACAGCGAAAGGCTAGAGGAAAGGCAGTTAGTCATCACCGCCAACTCTTGGGCTACTCTTTTACAAACGAATAGTGGGATTGACCGTCATATTATGACGCCCCCATGGCTGAAGGGCGAACATGTTTGGTCAAGTGGTAGTCAAACTCAGTATTCGGGTAAAAAGAGATTTTTAGATAGAAGGTGTTGCTGATTGGCTGTCCTCCCTCTGCTTAGCAGCTGAAAATTAAAGATGGTCATTCCTGATCCTTGGAGTTCCTGACCTGACCGTTTAGCCCATGTATTGCACAAGGTGCCGCTCAAGTAGAAAATACCAAATACCTGAACGTGTAATTACGTGATATTCGTTTTACACACACACACGCATATATATAGCAATGAAAAAACTTCAAAATAATCAGTTGGCAGGGCGTCGCCTAGTTTTTAGCGTATCAACTTTAATCGAAGTTCAAACTCAAAGTCAAAAACGGTTTATTCCCCTGTGACCACATTAATAACTTCAGTATGCCTTAGAATCACATACTGCACACGTGTAGTTAAGGTTTCCGAGTTATTGGGGACACATTAGCTAGAAGAAATGTCTAGTTGGTTTGCATTTTATGACAATTGCTATGTCGACAGCACATTGTTATTTTTCAGTTACAAGAATAAATTGATTAATTTATTTGTGATATTTTTATAGTAAACGTTCTAATATAATATTTACTGTGGAATATGTATATAAATTAAAATGAATTTTTCTGTCCATTTTATTTCATAACTAAGAACGCAACTTGTAAGTGAGTATCATATACGTGTTATATCTCATTCTGATCTATGTTACTATAAAAAAAAAGTTCAAAAAGTTAGAATTTGATAACTCACGTTTGCGTAAGCCACCCAGTGGCACAGCGGTATGTCTGCGGACTTACAACGACAGAATCCGGGAGGGCAGGGCACAGATAACCCATTGTGTAGCTTTGTGCTTAATTACAAACAAACAAACGTTTGCTTAATGAACGCAACATCCATTTCACTTTCATTATTATTCAAGAAACTTTCAACAAGGTTTACATCTCTTGAACATTTACAGTTTAGTGTTAAGAAACCTGTAGTTAGAATAACCACACACACAAATTCGATGACGAGGAACGCACTTTGAGACTAATAGTGGTTCGAGATGGCTTAAATGGGTAATGAAGAAAGACTTTAATATAAGTTTAACACAACCGCAAATGTACAACGTTTCGACAAGGTTTTGTCATCATCAGGTAATGTTTTAAACATGTTAAGAACAAAAAACAACCACTCTTCTAGCCAGAATATTTCCACAAGTACAACCTCGATAGAATATTAATCCTGTTTTGAAATAGAAATGTATTTTATTTTAAGAAAGTTCTTCTTAAAAAGAAGCGGTTGTTCTTATTGTTAAAAAGCTTTTGTAGTTTTGTTGCGTGAATAAATATCACGTGAAGCCCACCACCAGGTGGTTACCGACTCACATAAACGCGCGTGTGTGTGTATTTTAGGGCAAAGCCACATTTGGCTATCTGTCGTGTCTACCGCTGGGAATCGAACCCCGTATTTTTGCGTTGTAAGTTAATAAACTTACGTTTACTCCCTGGAGGACCATAGAAAAAGAACAGGCGCTAATAAAACCAATGAATGCATTGGGTATTGCTCAACACGAACATAATTATATTAATATGATGGCATGTCGTTAATAACATGGTAACTTCAATATTCTTAATAGAGCTGAGACGAACTGTGGTTAATAAAAATCTGGTAATTGCATTTTTGAATTTAGTTTTCAACAAACTAAAGTGTTTTTTTTTTTCAAAGTTCGTAATATTTTCACTCTTGTGCTTATCAAGGCACTTAGCTACTTGTACTAATATACACATTAACGTTTCGTTATATTGAGTCAAGGGTAGCTTATAGGGTAAATCATAGCTACCATTACTGCTCTGCACTTTAAAATAGTTATGACTAGTGTATTTGCTCAAAACAGACTGCAAGAGTTAGAATGAAGATATTTTCGTTAACTAAGCCTGATTCTTCAACAAAAAGCTTCTTGCATAGGCAAGGTTCAGTCAAATCAGGATACGGCACCTGAACAACATTTCTTTCTATGCGATACCCACATATTACATAATGAACACGAGTAAGTAAGTCAGATGAAAGCATCAAGAAAGCAATTTTGTAATTTCTAGATATCTACCAAGGATATTAAACTATTCCCATATGACATTTTGACAGATCTTATAATAATGCAGTTGAGAACGAAACATTTTTGAATTTTCATTACTCATTTCTAGTGAGAAAAAAATAAGACAAGACTTTATCTATCTTATGTTTTGGCTCCTTCTTGTAAGTTAGGCCGGTTTTAAAAATAACAACCCTCACCAATCAACTTGGACTAGACAAATCTCAAGACAAAACTGTTTGGAGTTTTGATCAATATTTGTATGGTTCTTTTTCATTACTATAACGTAAATGTTAGATAATTGATTTTAACAATTCTTTTCATTTCAAAAATCTTCCATTTTTAGCTTACATGTAGCAGCATTCCTCGAAAGCAATTAAACATGGAATAATTTGCCGACAAGGTAAGATAACTTTTTTATTTGCTTCCTTTTGATCACCACGAATTGGAGAAAAACGTCAGCGAATCTTGCAGATAATAAATAAAGCTGAAGATGGTCCACAGTACGAAAGTCCTCTATCTTTTAGCTACACCCCGAAATAAATGATTGTTTCCTTGAGAAAGATAGCTGACGAAACTGGAATCACAACAATCCCATTAGATCAGTAATATACCAAGTCCTTCAGTACAGCTCCAATAGACTTGTGCGCCCTTGGACTGTTTAAGCATGATCTTAGAAGTCTACATATACGTACAACGGAGAGTCTGGAAAGTTTGTCAGGATGTGTGGTCTAGCACTAAACTCGCCATCTTTTGCAGAAGTTAATTATGATTAAAAATGGGGGGTCATTAAACTGAGCACGATGATGGAGGAAATAGTTCCAAGGGCAGCACGATACCTGGGACATCTTTCTTATAAAGTACTATTAACTTCATTATAACGGAAGCAAATCAATTCTAATAATTAAGTATAATGATTAATTAATGGGGAACTTTATAAATTATATTAGCAATAGTGACATGTTCAGGATAACCTGGCTTCGGAGCATGCAAGTGCTAGTGGTACTTGACCAAATAGATATTTCAAAGGACATATTAGAAAGAAATATTGTAATAAACTGGGAAAACAATCTCTCTCCCCCCCCCAGTTCTTAAAAGAATCATTAACTTTAAAACGGCATTTTAATGGTATTTTGATAATGAAAACTTAAATTTTGAGATCGGGCAACAAGGAATCCCCCTAGATACCCTACTGTGTAAGGATAGTATTGTCTAAGCCATGAGGGTAAGAGCTGTATTATCTAAGTCACTACAGTAAGGGCTGTATTATTTAAGCTATGTGAGTAAGAACTGTATTGTGTAAGCCATGAGAGTAAAAGCTGTATTATCTAAGTCACTACACTAACGGCTTTGTTATCTAAGCCACGACAGCAGTTTGCTTGTTATTCGGACTCAATCTTGGTGACTTAAATATTCCCATTATGAACATTGGAGGACCTTTTTAATGTTCTATCTATTTAGGTTTCTGCTTTCAAGTCGTGACGAAGTTTCTGTATGTTTTTTTAATATGACTAGGGTTTATTACCTTTTCACAGAAAATAATTTCCGTCAAAAGACTTCAGGGATTTCTATAATTAAAGTGATTCTTTAGGTGTGTTTTAAATCTCTGCACGCAATAGATTTATTTTCTATACTCTTATTTCTGTTAGAATTATTTTGCAAGAAAACACTTTCTATTTACTTTAGAAACTGTGAGGTGTTAATCAGTTGATAAAGTTGTCCATTAATTCTCTCATGTGGTATCTAAGGGCGTTTGTTCGCCCACGTAATACGAACTTTTATTAGCGCATTACTTATCTAGTTAACAAATATTAGTTGATCAATGAAACGCTCTTAAGTGAGCTTTATCGCACGTTGTTACCTTCAATGTGATTGGGTTTTAACTGGCCATCTATTAATTTAGAACAGCCTGTTATATTCTGCTTCAGCATAACCTTGTACTCAAAGTGTACGTAGTTACAAATAAGTAAACTGTATATAGCGATGTACATCGTTGAGTAAATAGCAAAGCAACTGCTGGATTTGCTTGTATAACTAAATGGAACAATGCGACAGTGTATCTTTGACAAACAATTCCCGTTTGAATGTTTGATTCAAGCCTCAATCCTTAAAGTCTATCGTAAAATTAGGGTTATTTTAAGTAAACTAATTGACTCAGAAATACTGTACCGATCAATAAGTTTTCCCACGTCGTTTTGAAATACAGAACTTTCTGATGTTACGCAATATGTGAAAATGTGTATATTTAGATTTCACATTGTGTATCGTATAGTTTGATCTGTAGCATTCTAAGTATGTACAGGTTCTTACACACTTTACCGAATTCTCGTTGGTTGTCAAATTAATTATAATATGTAACATTCAGACCTACATAACGACAGTTCAAGAAATGTTAGAGCAATTTATAGTGATAAAAAATGAATTGCTTTCCCAGGCTTTATTTAATAAGTTTTTATACCTAAGATGAATCAAATTGTTTCATGTTACAGTTACTGCCTTGTCCAGGCTATATGTAGGAGTTTAAAAAAACGACCTTTATACTTCAGATATATATATATATATATATATATATATATTTTGCTTATTTTAACCAACGTTTCGCCTTTGCTGCTTCCTGAGGGTAAATATACACAAGTGTTTGATATTAGAATATTCGTAGGCGTATAGGATGCGATAAATTCAAACTTGCTTCAATGCTTTTGAATTTAGAAATAAAATAAAAAACAAACCAATTACCTATTTTCTCCACAAAATTAGAAAATAAGATTACTAAGTGAAAGTAAATACTGCAAATATATATTTAAAATACTAACAAATATGCTACAAAAAGAATAAGTTACTTAAAACAACAAAATAAAGAAGAAGAAATTCCTCTTGAAATAACTTCATAAGTATGAAGATTTGTTTGTTTGTTTGTTTTGGAATTTCGCGCAAAGCTACACGAGGGCTATCTGCGCTAGCCGTCCCTAATTTAGCAGTGTAAGACTAGAGGGAAGGGAAGTCATCACCACCCACCGCCAACTCTTGAGCTACTCTTTTACCAACGAATAGTGGGATTGACCGTCACATTATAACGCCCCCACGGCTGAAAGGGCGAGCATGTTTGGTGTGACGGGGATTCGAAACCGCGACCCTCAGATTGCGAGTCGAGTGCCGTAACCACCTGGCCATGCCGGGCCAAGTATGAAGATAATGTTATACCATGTCTACATACTCAAAGTAAGCTTAATCCAAGTTAAGCGATCTCTTCACATGGTATCAGATTTTTCTAGCGCACCTTCCTGTAGCTCCTACTTCCGTTTCCGTTGAATAAAGCCTTGACGATATATCAACAGCAGCAAGAGAATACGTGCGAAAAGGATATTACCTGTCGACTGATAAACAAAATTTAAATGAAGATCTAGAAAAGTTGATAAAGATAAATTGTATTTTACTAGATTACACTTACACACAATCCATCTCTAATCAATACGACAATGGTGACTGCGCTTGTGGGAAAGGTTTCAGATAATGAAGTACATACAGTTTTCCAGTACAGGGAACTAATTGAAGGAAGGACATTAATTTACTTCCTTTCAAATGAAATGCGTATTATCATTGTCTTCATCTTTATATTTAGTCCTTACAGAAGCAGACAAAATAAAGGTGTAGAAGGATGAAGATTTCGTCATTTGAAAAGCTGGATGATGATGACCGAATCTGCAAAGTATAGAAGGCAACATTAAAATATATACAGCTGATTACATAAAACGAAGTGAACTTTGTGCATACAGAAGTAGATAGAAATGTTAATCTGCACATTGTTTGCACACCATCATTCAGTGTTTAAATATTTATATCCACAGTATCTTGTAAATATAGTGAATGATCAATGACGTACTTTTGTTCATACCGAAAAGTAAACCCTTTGTCATACAGCTAAGGATAACTATGTCGTTGAGATCTTTAAAATCATTCTGAAGACTGAATATACAACATATACCAAATAGAACTGACGGAGATTGCTTATAGATTATGAACGTGCGTTGATGTTTTCTAGCAAACCAACAAAGCCCTCAAATTAGTAGAATCAAATTATTATTTTTTGTTATAAAAAGCAATATTTTCTTATAGTTTAAAGGTATAGTGTACGATTTATTTGGCTGGTTATGACATTAACATACCTATGATCGTACATCAGAGTTAGGCTTATACTAATTCGAATCATATCAGTTTGTTTCATAGAAATGTGTGTGTTTTCTTATAGCAAAGCCACATCGGGCTCTCTGCTGTGTCCACCGAGGGGAATCGAACCCGTGATTTTAGCGTTGTAAACCCGAAGACTTACCACTGTCCCACCGGGTGATTCATAGAAATGACCTCATTAACTTATACGTTATAGTTAGGCTTCCTTTCATTGGAAGCTTTTAATAATTTTTTACTAAACAAAAGATAATAGATGCAGTCAATCGTTTTTTGTTTTTGTAAAAATGCAATCATTTTCAATACACTCAAACTTAGACAAAATTAAAACATTTCAACATATAAAATGTAGCTTTAAATTCCTATAGACTAAAATATAAAATCAGCAAAATTGATTTAATTAATTAAAATTTTAAACGCATTTAATCTTAGAATAGTTAACAAAATTAATAAAAAAAACCTGAATATCATATAGTATTTAGATGAATATTCAGTGGTATCTGAGTTATCTGTTTTTATTTAGTGGATTTAATGGATTTATTATTTTGCTCTTTTATATTTTGAGCTTTTTGTAATATAAGAGTATTACATGGTAGGCACTGTATTACTCGACTGTTGGAGTGATCGTGTGTAACGTGTAATATTGGGATGACAGTACAATATGATGGACACTGCATTACTCGACTGTTGGAGTGATCGTGTGTAACGTGTAATATTGGGATGACAGTACTATATGATGGACACTGCATTACTCGACTGTTGGAGTGTTCGTGTGCAACGTGTAATATTGGGATGACAGTACTATATGATGGACACTGCATTACTCGACTGTTGGAGTGATCGTGTGTAACGTGTAATATTGGGATGACAGTACTATATGATGGACACTGCTATTACTCGACTGTTGGAGTGATCGTGTGTAACGTGTAATATTGGGATGACAGTACTATATGATGGACACTGTATTACTCGACTGTTGGAGTGATCGTGTGTAACGTGTAATATTGAGATGACAGTACTATATGATGGACACTGCATTACTCGACTGTTGGAGTGATCGTGTGTAACGTGTAATATTGGGATGACAATACTATATGGGGGGGGGCGTGGCACAGCGGTATGTCTGCGGACTTACAACGCTAGAATCCGGGTTTCGATACCCGTGGTGGGCAGAGCACAGATAGCCCATTGTGTAGCTTTGTGCTTAATTACAAACAAACTATATGATGGACACTGTATTACTCGGATGTTGGAGTAATTGTATAACGTGTAATATTGGGACAACAGTATGGATATCAAAATGAAAAGTCAAAATACATTTGGAATTTAAACAGATCAAAAGTGTGTTTCTATGCTGCCCATTTACCTTACTTTTAATTTGTTCTTTCTGTTTTTACTTTGGGTAATAGTTTGATTTTTGATACTGGTTAATATTTCATTCTATTTTATTTAATAATATGCATAAATAAGTTTGACTGAAATTCTGGATTTGTTTTATTTACTGTGATTTAAGTTTACTGTAGGGTTTGATTTTAATGTTCGGACTGTGTTCTATCTGTTTTGTAGTATATGCTGGTCTGCTTCATTTTCGATTTATTTTGTTTCGAAACAGTGTTATGATTATATTTGATTTAATTACGGATTTTTATTGGATTTTATTTACATTAGGTTTAGTTAGAAGTGATATTGGGTATAGTTTGATATTGCATATTTTAACTTTTTTATTTCGTTTATGAAAGTTCTGATGTTTCTCGTTCTCCACGAATTAATGAGGTGTTCTCAAATGTCAAGATAGTAATGAGAATTATGCTAAACAATCCTATTAGTACTGCGTCATGTGATAAGAGCGCATTTGAACTTTGTTCAAGACCTATGAGAGGTGAACAATAAATTCAGTACAACAGTCTGCTTTGTCGATACTGTTGATTGAAAATGTGTTACCTTGATGCCATTAATTAAAAATTTCGTTTTGAACACACAAATAATACTTATAATAAGAAATGTCCTACCGGTGCTATTTTATACGTTGTCAAACTAGCTATTGAATATGCCATTAGCATCATTATTCAATAATTATTTTGAAATAACATATTATTTTATAAATATTGTTACATTAGTATTGTTAATTTGTGCATCAATTATAATTTCAGATAATGCTCAGTCGGAAGTAACGACTTTCTCTTTATTCTTTTAGAAATGTGTTATTATAATGAGGGTGCAACAATGAACTGGCAATTTTAAGTTTTTACTTAACTATATATTAATACTTGGCCAAATTAAATACAGTAGTGTTTTATAATATTCAAAATAACTGGTGTGTAATTCTGATTCACTCCATAAGCCCATCAGTGAAGCTTTTTACTGTCAGTTGCGATCTGTGTTTTGTGGAATGCTCCTGAAGAAGCTGTGAAGTGAAACCTCAAGTATTCCATTAAAGAAAAATAACAAAAAATGTCTTTTATACACCAATGTGCACTCCATGAATTAAATAATGAGCGTTTTTAATGTATTTGACAAGTGTGAGGTTTTCTACAACGTGTTAAAACAATTTGAGCAGTATAAAATGTAAGTTAGGCTAGATAGATGATTTATAACTCGAGTCTGTTAGTAAGTTAAATTGATTTTGAAGTAGTGGTTTATTATTTGATCGAGTTTGATATTTACTCAGTTAGTTCAGTTTTTATTACGTTTATGTTCTCAACGAAATAATAAGTGATGCTCCATACGCTTTTAGAGAGCGATAAATTAGCAGGTTAATGAAATTGTTTTAATAGCGTCTACTTTGAACGTAAGCTTATCAGTTAACATTAGTTTGCTAAAATGTAGATCTTAAAGTTGAAGAAATAACATGCTTTCGTTATCATGAAGTAGACTAAACTTTGTATTATTCTCGTTAATAAATAATCCAAAACAGCACTCTCAATGGGAGAAATCGTTGCATCACTGGTATCAGGAATGAGATTATTTTAGTAAAACTTCAAGATGAGGCCATATGCTTTAAAAGCTATCGAAAATTTGCAGGAAGTGGTGAAAAATTGAAAAGACGACCAAGAAGAAAGCAACAGAAAATAAAAGATGAGACAGGAAGTTAAGAGAGGAATCACAAAAAATGAGACATAAGATTTACAGAAGAATTTCGAACAAAAATAAATTTAGTCGAAAACAAGATTGAATAATACTATAGATGTGCAGAAGAATTATAATAACAAAATCAAAGAAGCCCCAAGGGACATAAATGAAGCGAAAAAGGATTATAACAAAGTAAAAAAAAGGACACTTAGAAATGAAAATAGTAAAAAAAGATCAAACTAGCAACACCTTTCTCTGCACCCACTCTAGAATTTTAACCTCAAACATAATTACCTATGCCATACAGAATAAAAAAACCATCTAGTCTACGCTTGTTACTGCTATTGTTATGCTATCTGTAAATGCAAGATCTTAAAAAAACACTATAATGATAGTTTTGGGATTTTGAAAGCAGGATATTCATGAATTACCCTGGCTACCTCAATACCTCATCAACTTACGAAATTTAGTAGGCCTATTCAACAACATTGCCCAATCAAAAAATCCAAAAGTTTATGAATGGAAAGACAGTATGGGAGGCATATAAGGGAGATTCTGAAATATTTTTTAAGGTAAAGGGGTAGAGTAATTAACAATAAGCTATTCGTTTTGTTACATACTTAAGTGGACTAACTTTAAAAAACATTAAGCAACCTTCGAATAGAAAACCATAATAACTACCAGGCAATTGTGGCTTCCTCATCAAACAGATATGGAGTGTCACATCAGAAAGAAGTTTCTAAAGCAAAGTTTAGGAGCAGAAGAAAGACGAGAGCTTAGCAGAACTTGTTGAAGATGTGAAAAGGTCGCCCAATTTTTTTATCCAGACACTTCACGTGACATGATGGATTTGTTGGCACTCGACAACTTCATAGATGTCATAACAATAGTGGAAATTTGGCTAAAGCAAAGTAGGTGTGCATCTTTAAAGAAATCTGTCCAGTTGGCAATATAACTTGAATAAATTAAAATTGGAGATAAACAATTAGAATGACCATTCAGGAATTATGGGATAATCAGGTCAAGTATTGTGAAAACATCAGCTATCTCCGATGGATGTCTAAAAAAACTCAAATGATTAATTAGACAACTGATTAACTCCTAACGAAAAGCATATTGCCAGGAACTGCAGACAAAACACCTGATTATTCAACTGTTACTCATAAAATAGAAGAAGCAAACCACGTGGTAGAAGATATTTTAATTACAAGCCTTTAGAAGTAGATTCAAAAGATAACAGGAAAAGGAAATTGCTATAAGTATGGAAAACATTGATATTACATTCAAAATAAATGAACCATTGAAAATGGACCAAGGAGACCAGTCGATGGGTCAACAGATTTATTTATTTGGGATCCCTTGTAATGTGCTGACTGACACTTATTCTACAGATGTCATTGTTTGACCTGCTCTGGGAAATTTACCTCAGATATAAATCAATACTTTGGGTTGATGCAAAGAGCAAGTGATCATAAAGATTTTGCAAGAAGACGTTTGGGAGTCATTCTCACCTGGAAAGCTTCTCTTCATTATATAACGTCAGTGCTAATTCTAAGGAGGAAAAATGCAGATGATCAAATAAATATTTTATCTATAATATGATTTATTAGTCCAACAAAAATACACAATGCACATAAATATCATTGTCACACTAGGTGAGGTAAAACTATTCGACTGCGTATTTGGTAGATGTGAAGAGCGGTTACTCCAGATAATAAGAATTGGCACCAGTGTTGAGTATGTTACTAAAAAATGTAACTCATTACTCTTTTCTCCAGAAAAAAAGTAAGTATAATGATCTCACATATTAGTTAATGAAAAAGTAGTTCGTTATATCAATCGTTTCATTTCTTTCTCTTCTATTGTTCTGCGAAACAACTGTCCTTAATTTTTTAACTACACGTATGGAATTTAATTCACTTGCCTCTGTTACGTCTTTTCATGCTCTGTATGCGACCAGTTAATCTGACTGCACAATATTCACGTGCACAATCAGTCAGATAAAAGCTAAACTAATACCCCTATGCTGATAATCCTTGCATGAAAACCATTGTGTGAGCTGCCTTATGAAATTAGTATGGCATTTACTCAAAGGAAAATCATATTTGACACACCGTTTAGATATTTGTTTAGAAGCTAAAACTGAAAAGAGAAAAGAATACGAATATTGGTTTATAACAGAGATAAGAAAACGCGATCAACTCGTTTCTTTTCTTGCGGATAGTAACTGTAATATTATTATTACGGCCATAAAATTCTAACACACTCTAATACTTCGTTATTGATAAAAGTAATTGTCCCCCGGTAGAACAGTGGTAAGTTTAGAGACTTACAAAACCAGGTTCGATTCCACGCGGTGGATACATCAGATAGCCTAATGTTATCACAGTAACGAGTTATTTAAATAACTTCTTATCTCCATTAAGTTATTTGTGTGGAAATTGTTTAGAGTGAAGTTTGTCTCGTTATATATTACTGGTAGAGTGTTCCTGTACCAACGCTCTTTTTCTGTTTGTAAAGCAAGCTATTGCAGGTCAAAGCTATATTGTGCAATCACAAATCAATCATTTGTAAATTTATAATGATATCATAATATCAAACAGCACTTTCAACAATCAGAGAGCGAGTTACAGCTGATAGAATAAGATTTATGATAAGTAATAGTCGAGGTACAGATTTCTTCTTCATTTACACAGCTACAGATGTTAAACCGTTTCTGGAAATTTTCTTCGTATTGATTTAATGAATAAATCTTCACTCTTACCAGCTAATACCATCACATTTCCCACATTTTAAAGCAACTTGTGAGATGCACTTATCGTAGTTTCACAATCAGTTGCCACAACAATAGCCTCAGTTTGATCATCATATATTCTTTCATTAAGATGATATTTGAAGTACAAAAGTTTTTCTTCACCAATAACTTGAAATGAGCGGTTTTTTATTGTCCCAAT
The DNA here is from genome assembly GCF_000517525.1 of Limulus polyphemus. Taxonomy (NCBI): domain Eukaryota; kingdom Metazoa; phylum Arthropoda; class Merostomata; order Xiphosura; family Limulidae; genus Limulus; species Limulus polyphemus. The sequence goes on from NW_013666215.1 coordinate 19,625, forward strand.
TGTTCCATGTTTTCATCACTATCATTATACTCAACATGCTTATCTTCAAATCTTCTCATATAAGGCTTGTTTTGTATAATTGGAAATCTTTCAATATGACGCTTTTGGATTCTAGGAACTTAAACAGAAGAAGTTCACTGTTCTGAAATACTTTCTGAAGACAAGATAAATGATGAAGTATATCCATTATTTGAAAAGTTAATTTAAACTGTTGGCCAGATTGGTTCCACGATTTAAGAAATCCTTCACCTTCCCCCCCTTTTTCGATTATTCGTTCTTCCGACGAAGACTCCGTAGATTATTTCCATGCAAATCTTCCTTCTTGTGGATTTACAGAGTTTTTGTGCCTAACTTTCTCCACGTTTTTTACCTTTACACACTTGGTTCGAACAATGATAAGCTGGAAGTACACAACAGTTTCTCTGATTTGACTGTAACAACGTTTTAACTCTGTAGCACTTCAGATTGTGTCATGGAAAGCGAGATTAGATCTGTCACAGATATACTGTTGCGTCAGCGAGATCACGTGACTATTCTCACGCCCTCTGCTTTCTAAAACTATTCTGTACCTTGGCGAATGCTCTAGCGTTTACTAGATATAGGGTAGTCTGGTATATAAAAGAGGGTGAAAACGTGACGGGATATATGTGTGTGTAGACAGTGAGTAATTGATCTGCAGTCAGAGAGTATTATTGAGCCCGTTC
>NW_013666215.1:20643-22927 GCF_000517525.1 Limulus polyphemus
GACTTGTGTCACTAAAGTTTCGTCGGAACGAAGTTACGGAAAGTTAATTAACAAACGGAGACGTAACAATACCATAAGCAACCAAATCACCAGAATCTTTATTGTCATTCATCAGTTTAGGTTATGATGTCATATTTACAAGACTGGATACAAATTTAGCAAGACATTTGAAAAGTCCAATAACGCATATTTTGTTTGTGTCGGTTTTAGTGTCCTAAGGAATCTAGTTCAGACATTGTCGCTTATTTTTACCAAACGTGCAGTTATATACTTAATACCCAAGTACTGTTTATTACATGATCCATCCATTTGTACACAGAATGTATCACATTCTAATAATTCTTTATAAAAATTTTCCTTTGACTAACTCTTTGGCAATTAGTAAATGAAAAGGAAAATCAGTAACTATTTAACGTTATTTAGGAAGTTAGGCCTATCTGTAGTTGGCGAAACAGTGTAAGTTTAGTTGTTTTTGACGCTTGAGTTATCGATAAGTGGATTGGACTTTGCATCCTTCTTTTTCCAGAATAATCTAAAAGAACCCTCTCAATAACAGAACCTGTTACAATAACTTGCTTCTTTATAATCAATAACTATTCGTTCAAACTTTTCTCATTCAACTGGGTAATTAATGCCAAGATTATTATTATTATTATTACCTAAACAAAATAATTATCTGTATTGCTACTGTATATAATGGTTTCAGTTTTACGACTAATTTTTTCCAGGATATTCGCGTCACGCATGTATGTGTTGCCAAAACCAGTGCGTGTCATCAGAATGGGGGTAAAGTAGTGTAGATTCCATAAAATATATCTAGTTTCATATATAAAACTTTATTTATTACTCGACTATAAGTCAGCGAATAAAGAACATGTCGCGAAACTAAAAATCCAAATTGCAGTCTTCATAAAAATGTATCTAGTTTCACGGCTTAAACATTTACTTGTTACGTTGTTGAACTTGTATTTCGATTATATCAGGTCTGTGCTGTTAAAGTGAAGCTCTGTGATGACAAGACTGGATGTATGTATCTTTGAAAAGGTAGAACGTGTTTCATTTAAACTTGTCATATTTAATTGCGTGTCTAACCTTTAGAAAATATCACTGCAAAAATAAATATTTCGTTACTGAATGATTTATAGACCAAATTTTGCAAGTTATTTATATTTCGTTGGCTAGAAATATATTTATAACCACAGTTTGAGCGCCACCTGAGACCTTTTTTATCCTCATTTGGAATTATTTATGAGATAAAAAGGTGTCCTCCAGTGGCTCAGAGGTAAGTCTACAGGATTATAACGCAAAAAATCGTGTTTTGATACAAACAGCCAATTGTGTAGCTTTGTACTTGAAAACAACCAAAACCAAAAACCAACCGAGATAAAAAGTAAAAATCTAATTATTAAACTTTAAGTAGACAAAACACTGAACAGACACATAAATGGCAATGTGTCACTTACTGAAATGTTTTCGATGGCTCAGCGGTAAAGATGAGAGCTTATATCGCGAAAGAAAATTGAATTTCGATATCCAATGGGCAGAACACATAATGTGTTCTGCACCTTTGCGCTCAACACAACAGCAAAAAAATAAAATAAGAAAATGTTGAAAAAAAATCAAATGGACCACAGCCTTAAGATTCCTTTTCACTTGACAAAACGTGGTTATCATGAATCTAGTTGCTGTGAATACAAAATCTAGTCATGACAGTCATGAAGAGTTGTGAACCTTGTTTTAGCCAGCCTGCTAATACTTTTAAAGCATGCTTACGTTTAAATCGTAGAAACGTGTTGTAAAAAATCCCATTATTGTGATCTTGATTAAAACTTGAAAAAGTGTGTCATTAAGATTTTGCTTGTTGAAAATCTTTTATTAGAAGCACTTTTTATATGACTACACTACTGATTAACACATAGTATTTGGACGTATTTTTTACAAACTCTACTACCATTAAGCTGTTGAGACTGTAAATATGTGAAGATAAAAATGGTTTAAAAAGCCGCAATTGGGTGAAAATTTTTGTACAGATTTTGACCACGCTAAGGAAATACTTGCTGGGAAAAATATATTTTGTGAAACGAACGATAGATAATTGAAAAACACAACAACAAATATTAGGGTAGTATTTAAATGCCGCAAGTAACCCATGCTAGCACGCAATAACGTGTTCTATTGAAAAGTAAAACTGAAAAAAAAAAATGAAGTCACGTGAATTTTCACTAATCTATATAAATAAAATAAGAGTTTTGTCTGTACATTGCTTAGAATAGTGTACTTTTTG
>NW_013666215.1:23272-34884 GCF_000517525.1 Limulus polyphemus
AAAGAAGTATTTCTTTGTTAAGGGTCGCTCGCCCGTCCACTCGGCATTGCTCTTTTGCGCTTGACTCGCGAACTGCGTTCTTTCTTATATTTTTCTTTTTTATGAACACTATCCTTGGAGTTCAAAAGCTATATGTAGCCTGCTCAAGAGTCAGATCTTCTCGCAGCCTATTTATCCATGCCCCAGGTGGACGTACTTCCAATGTCGTCTATCAAGAGGCTCTTCGGTAAATAAAACTAATTTTTTCACAGATGTGTGATACACACGAGTACAACTCATCCCAATTTGACATTTTCCGTTTTTTCTAAGTGACGTAGATAACACATGGTCCACAGTATATTTTGTTAACTTATATTTAATTGTTATAATAATGTACAATAAAAAATGTAGAATGTAATGTAAATAATGTACAATTAATTTGTTTGTTAATTGTTAAATTAATGTATTATTTATACACACAACCCGTACGAAGGACGGGCACACAGCTAGTGTTATATAAGTTAGTTGCCCATTCGAAAGCATCATACAGCAAATTTTAGACTAAGTTATTCTTGTATTTTTTTCATTCGAATCGCTGTCACCAGACAGAAGCTCATAAGAAAAACAAATCATCTAGGATTCCGTTTGATTAAAACATTTAAAAAACAAACATTTTTCGTTTTATCACGACATTGTTTCATTCAGAGTAAATCCACATAAAGCTGTTGTTGTTGTTTTTTTCTTATTTTTTGGTTTATTTTTCTATGAATCTTATATTAGAATTTTTTAAACTTAGTCTAGAACAAAGATGCATCATCACGTACAACATGATAGCAATGGTGATGAAACCTCTTCTTCATCTCTCTTTCCTCACCGGTATCCAGGCAACAAATCGGTGTTTAGTAGATTGTCGCACTATGTTCGACCAAAACCACTGAAAGTTTTGGTACTAGGCCTTGCAGGAGTAGGAAAGTCAGGTGAGTCATAATTTACTCTATTTAAAAGTATGTGTTTGTGTCTTTGTTTCCGAACACGACGTGAATGGATTGTATCAAATTTCTTGTTGTAAACTGAAGAGTCATTACTGTTCACTCCGAGTGCCTACTTGCTTCCTTGAAGAGGCAAACTTTTCTAATAATTGATATTCATTTTATTTCAGCAAATTTTGCTTTACTTACGTATTTCAAAAAAAGCTTAGAGAACTGGCATAAAACATTCATACTAGATTTAATGAGAGTATTTCTTTATTTTTTGAATTACGCGTTCCAAACTTTCTCAAGCTAAACGGGTATGACAACTTGATATCAATAAACAGGCAAATTATGCAACTCATGGGCTGAACGGCCAAGGTTTAAGTCCAGCCGTTATTAACTTAGAACTTCTGATAAGCAGGAGGGAAACCCACCGCCTGTCTGGCCACTCTTAACTGAATAGCGGGATTAACTTTTATTTTTATAAAACATTAATAGCTGCATTTTGCAGCATGTCGTGGGCTCGAACCTCAAATTTTCCAATCCACAGTTCGGCACACTAACCACTGGATCACGCTCAGCCTGAATCTCAATTGAAGTTACTAAACAGATGGTTGATCTCATACAGCCAACGTTTGTCTTCTAATGCAGATATGTTATGACAGTAAGATGGAAAAAATTCTCATCTGCCTTCAGTGGCTCAGCGAAAATATTGCGAGCTTTTAACTTTTTAAAATCGGGTTTCTATACCCAAGGTTATCACACAGATAGCCAATTGTGTAGCCTTGCGCTTAACAATAAGCAAAAAAGCTTCTCATCCTCATACCTTATGCTGCTGAGGCTTACACTATTCAAATTATTCCACAAAATAAAAAGGTATCTATAACGTTACGGTTCTGTGTTCATGTTCACTGAAATTAATATTTCATCTGCTTCTAACAATCAATCGTAGCAGTTTAGTATATTCACTGAAATATTTAAACACTTATGGAGAAAAGATTGTGGCATTTGTGAACAAAGTAAAAAAGATCAGTTAAGCCTTACGCGTCGAAATTAGGCCATCAAAAATAAGCGAAGAAGCAAAGCTCACGGTTCGGTTAAAACAGAAACGAACAAGAAGAATGTATTTTGCTTTCCTAGAGAACACAAACAACAAAAGAAAGAGCTTTCATGGAGACTCCTTCATGAAAAGACCTTACGGTATCTGGTTTCAAAAACAAATCATGATGGACAGGCCTAATTTCGGGAGGCGAGGTATCTGAGGAATTTCGATCTATTTTCTCTCAACATCAAAACAAGCTAAATAGAAGCGAAGAAGCAGAAAATCTACAGATTAGTGGATTGATTTGATGGTCATTATATTCTTCTGAGAAACATCCTTATAAATTAGAAATCACCTGAGTTTGAAAATAGTAGGGAAATTAGTCATGCATTTAACAGTGAGAGTAAACAGAGATTATATTTCCTTCTGTATTTAAACATAAAACCAACGTCTCTCTATTTATCTAAACAACTTGTGACACTAGAATTGAAGCTGGCGTTTACTTTTTTATAAGTACAATATATTACATGCTTTGTAATATTACTACTAATAATAATAAGAACGTGGAGAAGACAAAATAGAAATATTGTGAACACTACAAACAAAAATATCCAATGATAGATAAAATAAATAAACATGTTTGACATAAATATTAGTGTACGTCAATATTGCAGTAATTTCCCACATCACAAACGGAAATAAACCCTGTGTAGCAAATTTTCTGTAAAGTGTAGGAACATACAAAACATCTGCCTTCTTAAAAAAACTGACGAATATAACTTTACTATAATGGACATAGTGTGTATGTTAGTATCTATGTATGTAACCAAAACTCCCTGGCCGTCTGTTGAATGGCACCCAAAACAAAAACCTATAAAATTTCACAATTTGGATATTCAAAATTCAGACATTTATAAAAATAATTGTGATATGGGCAACAACCGTTTATTTATAATAGAACACAATTTTAAATAAAAGTACTCTCCTCACAACAAGATCACGACGTTCAGTAGGACTGTACGCGAGGGTTTGATTATATATTTATTTGTGTATTTTTTAAATATAGTACTGAGAAACTGAAGTTCTTAAAAAACTATTATTTTTTATATAAACGGTACCACTTTTAATATATAAAAACATTACAGTTTATATCAGTAAAATTTATGAACATTTTGAGCTCTGTACATTGAATCATTTTGATGCAGTGATTTATGTATGACTAAAGATACAACCCGAACACTCTTCCCCTGCAGTAAATCCCAGGAACAAAATCATTTATTAGAATCTGTTTACTTTTTTCTAAGTTTTTTTACAATGAGGTATGAATCTACGATTAGTAATTACTAACGCAAGTAGCCGCCCTTAGGGCGACATTTCTTCTAGGGTGTATAGTTTTCAGAATCATCAGTACAATGTAAAAAAATTAATATGAAAATGATAAGTGTATCACAAACTATAGTATTCTTTTTTATCACGTATTCCTTCTAACGGAAAGTGTCTCACATGCAACACATTCTACACATCTAAATACAAAACATCTCTCATTAGTCAAAATTAGCACGTGCTCTACAAGTACCCTTTCAGTTTTTCTGTTTCTAACACCCCGTGTGCAGAATTGAAGATAATTGGCCATGATTTTTACAAAAACGAGAGAAAGTGTGTTCTCCTAAGTTAATTTCACCAGAAGGAATAAATAACGAACTTAAATGACATGTTTATTGTGTAAAAGTCAAAGTTAGCTGGAACTTCATTCAGGCAAGTGGTACACGAAAGATGGACTGGAATGTAACAGGAGTCACCAAGTAAGAGAGATCTTAGCTAGTACAAACTTACGAGCTTTCTAGTTCTTGTTCTTTTCATTTAGAGCTGCAGTACTGTATCATTTTATCAACTTTTGCAGCTATTTAAATTCTTATATTAGTTTTTGTAGTCTATGAGCTCAAAATTAGGGAAAACGCAGACAGGGTTTGTGTAGCTTTGCTTGAATATCCGAAACTTTAATTTTTTTTATCTAGTTTGAGATTTATTGTTGTATTTGGCTTTAATTAATTTTATACTTAATCTCGCGTTTCACAGTTTATCTGGGTCGGGTGTAGCCTAGGGTTAGCGTACTTGAGCTTGTACCCGAGGGTTCATGGTTCGCGGCCCATTGACGCAAAAACACGCGTCCAGCTTTGGGACCGTGCGTGCGCGACAATAGTGATGGTCAAATCCCACTGCTTGGTTAGAGAATAGTATCCAAAGAGTTAGCGGTGGGTGTTGTTTACTCGCTGACTTCCCACTAGTGCAGTGATTCCCAACTTTTGCTCCACCAAGGACCCCTTTTATTATCATATTTTCCCCCCATAGACCCCATGTTTTTGAAAGCTTCCGCCTACCCAACAAACTGTTTTTATTAACTAATAATTAAATTGTTCTCCCACTATCACTATCAAATAAAAGACATATATAACTGATTGTGCAATTAAAAAGAACATCATGTAGAGTCGTCAACTTTTTGAAGGCCATAGATAGGCCTAAATAAAATGTTTTTAATTGTGTACCAGTTTAACACTGCTCTAGTGTTTCATCTCTAAATGTACAGATAGCTCTTTATGCAGTTTTGCACGAAAATTCTGATAATAAACAAACTATTTTTGCACTTTATACTTATTGTTGTTTTTATTTTGAATATATCTTTACACTTATTGTTGAATTTATTTTGAATATACCTTTATACTTATTGTTGAATTTATTTTTTAAACTTTTGTATTTCATTTTGTCAGTTTATAATACAATATTGTTACGTCTCCGTTTGTTAATTAATTTTCCGTAACTTCGTTCCGACGAAACTTTAGCGACACAAGTCCTTACTTAATAAAACTGATTTATTCTTTCTGAATATAACTTTACCGATACACTTATTTTCAACAGTCGCTCTATAACAAACGCTATAACAACGAACCTTAACTTCAACAATACTTTCTGACTGCAGTTCAATTACTCACTACCTACACACATTGTGACGTCACGCCGTGACCATCTTATATATAACAGACCACCCCCAATCTAGCAAATGCTAGAACACTCCCGAAGGAACAGGATAGTTCTAGAAAACGGGTGGCGTGATACTAGTCACGTGATCTCGCTGACGCAACAATATTTTTATTGTTTATTGTTGATTTTTCATAAAGTTGATTAATTTAATATAATCGTCCATCTTGTATTTTGTCATTGTAAATGCTTAATTTTACTTGTTTTTATAGCTAACGGTGCCTTTCATTGTTTACCTGTTTTCAGTTGTTATTTCAATTTATTTTATGAGCGTTTCAGCTGTAATTGTTGTTTGTTTTTTTTTGCAGCTAACATTCTTCTAGATATTCATTAGTATTCTCCTTTATCTTTTTCAATGTTTTCAGCTATTATATACTTTTTAATCTCTTTTAATTGTTTTCCACTTTTTTGCAGCTATTATTTCATTTTAAGACAATCATTGTTCTGTAACTCCCGCGATATTCATATATGAATCATCTAATTAACATTCCAATTTTGTTAGGGATTTACAAAGTTCTTATGCAGTCAGTCTGTAATGTTTTCGATAGCTCGAAATATACAACTTTTTCCATAACTTTCTGCTCAGAAGACAATTTACAAAAAAACATCACGTGATAAGTTACTTACACAAACAGACTCGTTTGTTTCTTGAAGTATAACGTAGATTAGGAAGTAACGTGCGAACTCTTCCCTCGAGGGATTATATGTTAAAGTAGTACACTACAACTTGTTATTTGTGTAGTATGAACACATAGAAAACAAACTCACAAACATCGTTGTTCCGAGTATTGTATTAGAAGATCTATCACTTTTGATTTGACTGAGTTCAATTACAAATTGCGCTGTAGCAATGCCTGTAGAAACGACCCAGTTAAAAAAAGCTTTAGTCATATATAAAACAGTATCCAAGCTTATACTGTAAACAGAAGCGCATATTTTTACAAAAGCATAATTGGTTAAGAACGTTCCTGTACAGTTTTGTAAAATGATAGATGATTAAAATTTATGAACGCTCCTGATATGAAAAAATGCACTACACATTATAAGAAGAACAGCAAAATCCCACAATTCATTAAAAAATAGTCGCCCACGATTTGACAATAGGTGCTGTTGACTAGTAGTATTTCCTCAATTCACTGAGTTCAAAAGTAGAGATGACTTACCAGTGACAGATCTATTGTAACTTTAGGCAAAAATTCTAAAAATAATAACAATAATGAAAACTTTATACAATCATTCAGTTTTCTTTCAGCAGCAACACTAAATTCTGGGGTTCGATTATTTGCGACGGACAGAGTGCAAACAGCCCACTGTGTAGCTTTCCGCTAAGAAAACAACATCTGTCCGCAGTGCCACCTTCACACGTATTCGAACATTACAAACAAACAAATAACAGTATCAGATGCGACATCATAAATGCATCGTGTTTTAGTAATAGTTTTCCACAAAAACTATTATTGGTAGCATGAGTCTCAAACAGAAGGAACTGAAAGTTGCAAATCTGAACACTTGGTGTACAAATATTGCTACATAATTTATGTGTGAAGACCTGATTTTGATATCATGATGAAAATAATGATATTAACCATAGGATTTCCAGTGGAAGATCGTTTAACTCTAACAGGCATTTCCTTTCTCGAGGCCCCTAAGTGGCTCATTGTTATGTCCAAGGGCACAGCACGGATAGCCCATCGTGTAGCCTTGTGCTTAATAACAAACAAACCTGTCTATTTTAATTAAAAGGCGGTTTATTGTTTCTAGATTAAACACAAAATAAATTCTACTTAAAACAACAAACGAATATGCCAACCCCCCAATAAGGTTTTTGGAAATGCGTTAATTACGTTTTTATTTTCAAATAATGTTTTAAAGCTCTGTGTATTTAATGCAACTTACTTAAAAGAGAGATATGTATTAGGATTATTTTGACATAGGAATGTTTAATCATAGACCGAGGCTTCTGTCGGTTCTTTAAATTTCTATTTTATAAATAACTGTAATCTTCTTCTAGTATTAATTAATGTCAGGGATATCTATAACGAATGTCTCTTAAAAGCGTTTTGTGTAATAATAAATCGTTTTTTTTTCTTGAAAACTCCGCGCTGCTGTGTAAGATGACTATTATCACCAAGAGATTACTCGGTGAAAAGGAGCTCGGATTGCACGAAGGTGCTTTGATTGATGGTTGAGTGTCACTTTTCGAAGGTTGTTTATCCAACCGTGCTGTCGTGAAATATAGTTGAGCGAATTTTCATGTGGTCTAACATATGTATTACATTATTTGTCAGCCTCAGAAAAACACGGGAACCGTACTTGTTACAAAACATAGTAAACATAGAAAATATAGTAGGTGCATCTGTTGCAAAATATAATAGTTGTAACTGCTACAATTATAGTGGTTGTATCTGTTATAAAATATAGTGGGTGCGTCTATTACAAAATATATTGGTTGTGTCTGTTACAAAATATAGTAATTGTGTTTATATTATTAAAGGTCATTTCAAATTTTATGAAGAAAGAATGAAATATCTTATATATTTTCACCGGAGAAGAGAAGGGTTCAATGAGAGGGAGAACTTGTTTGATGTTTAGAGATTGTTAGAGGCTTGTGATAAATAAATGCAGATGAAGTTTACATAACAAAAACTCTGTAGACAGCAAGACTAGAGAACAGAAGTTACATATATGGACAAACTAAACACAACTCCACTTACTAGGATGGTCGACTTATGAAATAGTTTGCTTTCACATGTGGTGTTTAAGAGGAATCTGGAAGAATATTTTAGAAATCAGACTCTTGGATATAAAAAAAAGGTTTTTTTTCACATGTGTAATAGTCTTGACGAGTCAATTAGATCTTATTTTTTGGAAAGGAAAGTATTGCCTTTTACAATATATAGTGGTCGCGAATACACGTTATTGTTGTTTTGATTGTGTTAGTAAATTAATCGTTAAAATGTACAAAAACACCAAGCAGTCACTTGGAGAAAAAAAAGAGATTCGTAACAACATTGTTTATTCTCTATTATAAAATTAAGTCTTGATTATGGTTCTTTAACTCTGATCGGCTTATTCGGGATCTCATAGATTTCATGGCAGTGCTAATATTAGTTTAGTACAGCATGACAGAATTTCAGGAAAGATTTTCTTATGAAAACAATCTTTAATTAAAATACCTCCTGTCACTGAACTTCGTTAATGCTGATTTTTATGAAACAACTGCTTTAATTGTGAGCAGCTTAAACTCGCACGTATACAAAAGAAATTGGTATAAATTTGCATCGTTACAAAACATATGACTTTGTTATCACAACCAACCTTGTCCTTATATTGAAATTTTCGGATGCTAAAGTTGTGGATATTAAGTTTATAATAATCAATATATCTCACGAATTTCCATATAATCAGATCTCGTTTGAAATATCTTCATGAATTATTAATTGAACTTTTAGAAAAAAAATAATTCCCAGTTTGATAACAGTGCCTTAATTTGATTACATCTTTTGAACACCAACATATAAGTTATGAATAAAAAACCTATAACCCGAGCGCTTTCGAAGAATTTGTTTGTTTGTTTTGAATTTTCGCAAAGCTACACGAGGGCTATCTGTGCTAGCTGTCCCTAATTTAGCAGTGTAAGACTAGAGGGAAGGCAGCTAGTCATCACCACCCACCGCCAACTCTTGGGCTACTCTTTTACCAACGAATAGTGGGATTGACTGCCACATTATAACGCCCCCACGGCTGAAAGGGCGAGCATGTTTGGTGTGACAGGGATTCGAACCCGCGACCCTCAAATTGCGAGTCGAGCGCCCTCACCACCTGGTCATGCCGGGCCAATACGGCCCGTGTAATTCTGTCAGAAAAAGCAACCGTTTCATGCTTTTCACTAATGTACATCTTAAATATTTTCAATACGTTTCTTATGAGAAATAACTCATGTACACATCCCTACTTGATTTGACCACGATCCCTCCAGTCCGCGAAGCCTAAAAAAAAATATATATATCTACCTCCCGGCCCTTGTCCAAAAAGGTTTGGAGACCCCTGCTATAATTAACATAAAATGTTTTTGTTGTTTCTGAAAGGTTTCCAATCGATATTGAAGAAAAAGCCACAGCTACTGGTATTTTTATGGTTAGTAAGTTCGAGTGATCGGTACAGCCTGATCGCATTTATTTACCATCGCAGCTGGATTGGCTTTTGCTCAATTACGTTTTATTTTTTTAATATTAAAAATATTACTTCAATAAACTGTTGGCGGGCCGTAGTTTGGAGACCCCTGAATGATTGTACAATGTGAACTGGAAAGAAATTGTGAGACTATTAGATATATCCTAATTCCAAGATATTGAAAAACCTCTCGGTATCTATTCTATATCAATTCAGTTTGTAGCTTTATATGCTAATTCATCCACAGTTCTGGAGCTAGCACGACCAGTATTGGCTAACGGGATCTGAGGGGGCGCTGTGAAAGTCCTTATCTATATGGTACAGCTCCCTTACCAAGGGAGTACCCTGAGAGCGAAAACTCCCACGAAGAACCAGAAGCATAATGAAGTCTAAGAGTAGGTTTGTTGCTAGTTTTCCCTCAGAATCAGGGGTCACGATGTTTGAAATTATGTTAATATTCAAGCTAGCTGAATCAAACTTGGCGCACATACTCAAGCACTGCGGTCGGGTGTCCAAACGGAAAGTTTTGAACTCAACCCCTTTGAGTTGTCTATAGAAGTAACTGGGAATAATGGGGGAGTTTGATCAGTATATTAGAACCTTTGTAAGTCATGAGGGGGCTTTTGAAACCCTCAGCGAAAAATAACTGTTTTTGTAAGACTGGACTTTGTAATGGAATTCTCCACCTTGTTTCTTGGGGATTTAAAAATAAAGACTTTTTATTGAAAAAAACCATATGGATTTTTTTAATCTGAAAAATATAAGGAGCACAGACAGAATAGCAAAAATTACAGGTAATCTGATAGTTAAAATAACATTAAACACACATAATTACGAATGAAATTCGTAAGAAAAACCTCGTAATGTGACTACTGGAACTTAGGTGATTTTATACAAAAATAATTTCATCTCTAAAAACTGGGATGAAAAAAGACACGTGATTAAAATTTTAAGATTGTTTTTTCTAAAAATATATTTTTCAAAATAATACGAAAGTCAAGAGTTGCTACTTCGAGCTTCACTAGATCTGTGACACTTTTCCGAATCTTCAATTCTCTACCTCTTTTCCTACGTTTCACTATTTTGTCATGCTGTTTCTTTACGTTTGTGAAACTTTACAGTTTCGTCATTTCCAATCTTTCAGTTCCCTGTTCAGAAGATTCGTTGAATCTATGAAACTTTCTCGGATCCTCATCTCTAACCTTTAACTCCTTTGTTCCGAAGTTTCGCTACTTCAATGAAACTTTCTCTGATACTCGTCTCCAGCCTTTAACTCATTTGTTCCGAAGTTTCGCTACTTCAATGAAAGTTTCTCTGATACTCGTCTCCAGCCTTTAACTCCTTTGTTCCGAAGTTTCGCTACTTCAATGAAAGTTTCTCTGATACTCGTCTCCAGCCTTTAACTCCTTTGTTCCGAAGTTTCGCTACTTCAATGAAACTTTCTCTGATACTCGTCTCCAGCCTTTAACTCCTTTGTTCCAAAGTTTCGCTTCATCTATGAAACTCTCCCAGATCCTCATCTCCAACCTTTACCTCCTTTGTCCATAAGTTTTGCTGCAACTTTCAAACTTTCTTACTTCCTTCGTTTTACTTTACTGTCATGTAGAATTTGCTTTGTCCTGTGAAGAACATTTTTTTAGCAAATAAAGAGCAAATTAGCACGCATATTAAACTTCGTGTTGGGTAGCACCTTACACAACAAATCTAATTCCCTTATCGTCGCATGTAACAGCAAACTTTAGTACTTATGCTCATCACCACATACAAATCTTCAGCACGTATTGTTATTCAATTACTTGTATTTTATATACGCAGCTGTTCACTAAGCCTCGTACAGCACCTCAGTAAACTGTGCTATTCATGTTTGACTACTTTCAATAGCGATTAATTTTAGATAGGGCATATTTCATTCTACAATATACGATATTTCATTTATCATTTATTATTTTCTGAAATAACTTAAGACAAATCAAATGGCTTGGCCTCAGTAGAGGTACCGTAATTTGGGTAGAACAAACTCTAGCTATGATAATAGGCTTAAGATATTTATTTTCGTCTTTTATAATCATCCTGTTGTAAAGCAGTATCCTTAATATATAGATCAAGCATTTAGTTGAATTATCCTTAATATATAGATCAAGCATTTCGTAGAATTATCTTTAATATACAGATCAAGCATTTCGTGGAATTATCCTTAATATACAGCTCAAGCATTTCGTGGAATTATCCTTAATATATAGATCAAGTATTTCGTAAAAATTATCCTTAATGTATAGATCAAGCATTTAGTTGAATTATCCTTAATATATATAGGTTAAGTATTTCGTAAAAATTATCCTTAATGTATAGATCAAGCATTTAGTTGAATTATCCTTAATATATATAGGTTAAGTATTTCGTAAAAATTATCCTTA
>NW_013666215.1:35797-41023 GCF_000517525.1 Limulus polyphemus
ATATCTTCATGAATTATTAATTGAACTTTTAGAAAAAAATAATTCCCAGTTTGATAACAGTGCCTTAATTTGATTACATCTTTTGAACACCAACATATAAGTTATGAATAAAAAACCTATAACCCGAGCGCTTTCGAAAGGTGGACCTTTCTTCTTCAGGGGCAAACTGGGATTATTAGTTTGCCCCTGAAGAAGAATTTGTTTGCTTGTTTGTTTTGAATTTTGAGCAAAGCTATACGAGGGCTATCTGTGCTAGCCGTCCCTTATTTAGCAGTGCAAGACTAGAGGGAAGGCAGCTAGTCATCATCACCCACCGCCAACTCTTGGGCTACTCTTTTACCAACGAATAGTGGGATTGACCGTCACATTAGAACGCCCCCACGGCTGAAAGGGCGAGCATGTTTGGTGATGGGGATTCGAACCCGCGACCCTCAAATTGCGAGTCGAGCGCCCTAACCACCTGGCCATGCCGGGCCCTGAAGAAGAAAGGTCCACCTTTCGAAAGAGCTCGGGTTATAGGGTTTTTATTAATTTTTATCAAGACTTCTTGAACCTACGTGTTTTTCTAACATCATGAACATATAAGTTATCTTAGCCCGCTGTTTCCTCCCAAGTTTTTAGAATTAATGGGTGTTTTTTTCCATCAATTCTCTTAAATCAAATATTAAAAAAAAACTTTGTGAATTTGTCCCTCAATCTATTATCCTAGGCTAGGATACTCACCATTCCACATTGGCAACCCTTCAAAAAACAAAGAACGGACAAAGAAAGTGACAAAGTGAAACTTGTTTACCACTATTGGTTAGGAACGTATAGAAATATAGTATCTAGCGCTAGTAAAGAGCACTAATTCAAATATTTCTTTTTTGTTTCTCATGCAAGCCTTCAAACTTCAACAGTGAGTTTACCAATAAAGTGAAAAAAACGAATATTGTTGTATGCAAAACGTGATAACTCTACTTACCGACAATTTTTGTGTGTGCTCTTTACGGACAGTTAGAAGAATAGAGATTTATGGTATTGGTATTGTTTCTTAACTTGGCTTTTTCAAGCAGCTTTGAAGTTAAAGCCATAAGACTCATTTATTTAACAGTAAACTAAGAAAATAACAAAACTTTTCACCTATTCCTAACTCAACTGTAACAATACTTTTTCTTCATTAGATGATATTGATCGCCAGCAGTTGGTAAACACTGAGCTAAAACACACACACACACATATATATATATATATATATATATAATAATCACCAAGTTATAGCCCTTCTTGGTCTCAGTTCGTCACTTTAAAAAAAAAAGAACCTAGCTTAAAATCGAATATATAAACAGGACAACAGAAAGATCCTGCGAATTGTAAGAAATTACTATACGTCATGAGTCTTGCAAAATTCCGTCCTCAATAACATAAAGTGAAACACTTGTAACGTGAGATCTAGGTCTCCTATAAGGTAAAACCTGAGACGCCTATAAAGTAAAATCTGAGACATTTATGCAGTAAAACCTGACACATCTATAATGCAAAACCAGAAACATCTATAAAGTGAAACATGAAACACCTATAAAATGAAGCATGAGACAAATATAAAATAAAACCTTAAACATTTATAAAGTGAAACCTGACACATCAATAATGTAAAACCTGGGACAACTTTTTCAGATTAATTTTTAACATCAAAAGACAACATTTCTGTAAATAAGTAATTGGAAGTCATTTCATATGCGCAACAATTGTAACGGTTATATGTACTTCTGATCCAAGTAAAGTAGTTTTATGTACATTCTGCTTTCTCCTCCGTAAGTCAGTGCAAGTTTAGTTGTCACAGATAGCTTCTGTGAAAATCTGGGCTCGCTAATATTTTTGTTTTCTAAAGAATGAGGGTATAAATAGTCAAATAGCTTCAAAAAAGTTGATTTAAGTCATTTCTGGAATTATTATTTATAGCACTGTCAAACACTAAGCAAAAACATCGGATTGGAAATATAGAACTAATGTAATCTGTTAGTTTTTTAAATAATCTTCTTGACATTACAGCTCTAACTGTTCGCTTCATCACCAGAAGGTTTATCGGAGACTATGATCCTACTCTGGGTAAGTTATGTTTTTATTCATAACTTCTAACAACTCTGATTTTTGTGTTGTCACTTTTTATTTGCTTTCGGTGGCTTAGCAGCAAGTCTGAGGGCTTATAATGCTAAAAACTAAGTTTCGATACCATTGGTGAGCAGAACACAGAGCACAGACAGCCTATTGTGTATCTTTGGGCTTAACAACAAGAAAAAAGAAATTCAATGATGGTGTTATCCATTCATGTTAATTTACAGTCTAATGTGATATATTTGGCGTATTATTGAACATCTATACAATTATATATGTGTGTGTATATGTTTAAATTTCAACATTTTTTGTTGATTCAATCTGTAGCTCTGAAAGAACTGACGTCGAAATTCGGTTAATATGCACTTATATATCGTATTGTGGCACTTCATAAGTTCATAGGATATGTGGGTATAGATCACCCTTTTGTAAGATATGCGCATATAAAATCATACTTATACAAAACAAACGCAAGTGAGCCTAGTGTATGTTTATCTTAGCATTTTCGTTATACCGCCATATAAGTTCTTACTGAATCTTGCAGACGTTTGTTTGACTGTATTTGCCACTAAAATATCATGAAAACATGTTCACTCTTGAAGCAGGAAGGTAAAGGGTACCAACAGATTAAGCATTCGCAAGATGTTAGGAAATATATTTCACTTCTAGTTAATACACGAACACATTACTTACAGGGAATTACAGATAAAACAAAGTACCTATGATCTGTCCGTCTGATCAAATGTGGCATCATGTTGAACATTCTGAAACTGCCGATATCATTGTCTGGCTTGTAGTAACTGTGTTGTGACAGAGGATGTTAAAAAATGTTTTGGGACAATCAAGCAACACATCTGGCTGTGTGGAATTGCAAAACTGGGTCAATAATTTGAATATACATAAAAGGCATTACACGAGAAGTACATAAATGTTTTCTACACGTAATAAACACGAAAACTGTATTCCATACAGGCTTATTCCAAGTATATTTAGTACTTCAAGACTTACATCATACATCATATAAGCAGGCGTCAATTAAAATTCATGAAAGACAACATTAAAGAGGATGTAGTGAATTTTGTTTATATGTATGCTTAATGTGTTGTGAATGTGAGTTCTAGTCATCAGGGTTGACATTTTCTTTTGTTTCGTGTGTTTTAAAAGTAAAGATGCCATTGCTGACTGCTCCTTCTTAAAGTTTCTATGTTAAAGGTATATTTTGTAACGTGAATCGTTGTTAATGCGTTTGTTTTAAATGTTTGTCTTGTTAGAGGGTACTTTCATGTATATTGTATCTAGCGAGTGTAGTATGATAAAGTAATCTCCCTAGAGGGGTTAGTTGAGTTGTAAATCGTGACTTGTTTTGTAGTGCTGTGTTTTGTTTAATACACGTATGTGCTGTCAGAAAAGTTGTTTTACTGGGGTGAAAGTGGGGTGAGAGTGGGTTATTTCGATTTTTAAGCGCCACGCAATTAAACTTGGTCTGTTTTTTTTGTTTTTTGTTTTCTGTAGCTTAAGAACTATAGAGGGACGGGTCAGCCTGGAAGAAAGGAGGGGAGGGGAGTAAATGTGTAGTACGGGATCAAACTATGTGAATTCTGCTAGTTTACTTAATGTGTAAATTTGTTTCACATTTCTCCGTGTGTAAGCAGTGAGTGCTTAAGTAATTTACTTAACTTTCTTTTAACAATTGCACGCTATGAGTGTGTTCGTAATATTATCCGTGTTCTCTTGTGAGAAAGATAAGTTGCTACATAGTTAGAGAAACAGCTTGTCAGCGAATCAGATAACAGGTAGGGGCGGCCACACCCTTTGCAAGTGACATACTATAAGCACACAGACTGCTCACTCATCGTCGGGCCGGGAACAAATTTGGCTTTGTGTGTATTGCTTATAAGGCCAAGTATACTCCGGAAGCTTGAGAATCTTAGGAGAGTTTCGCGGATCTTTCAACGTTGAGCAGGCCGTCAGGATAGATCTCTAATGATATTATTTTAGACGTTTAACTCTAAGGCTTCAAGAACTCTATGTGTTTTTGGTTTGAATTTTGTATCGTAGCAGACTATCGTTTCCGAAGAATCAGAATTTACTTGGATTAATTGTGCAATATACATTGAAGATAGCCATGAAAAGAAAGGAATTGCCGAGTTTTATTTAGAAATATATGATATTTCTTTAAATAGAATTTATAAGTATCTTTTTTTTTCAAGAAACTATAGGGAAAAATAGCATGCTTGAAAAACACCACAAATGCGCTTATGATTTTTAGATTGTAGAAACACGTTACCTTTTTCATTCTTCAGTGTTTATTTTCACTCTTCGAAACCCAACTAGTAACCGTTTTCATTCTCCAGTTTTCATTTTCACTCTTCGAAACCCAACTAGTTACCGTTTTCATTCTTCAGTTTTCATTTTCACTCTTCGAAACCCAACTAGTTACCGTTTTCATTTTCACTCTTCGAAACCCAACTAGTTACCGTTTTCATTCTTCAGTGTTTATTTTCACTCTTTGAAACCCAACTCACTACGTTTTTCATTCTTCAGTGTTTATTTTCAATCTTCAAAACCCAACTCACTACGTTTTTCATTCCTCAGTGTTTATTTTCACTCTTCGAAAGCCCGATATTTGGTTTATGTGACTACGAAATTCACTCAAACATATTATTTAAAAAATATTTCAAGAAACTTTAAAGCAGTCAATAGATCAGAGAATATGAGGATCAGTTCTGTGAAGAGTTGCATTGGTTTTGCAGTTAGAATATACAGGATTTCATGAAACCATCATGCTTACAAAACGTCATAATACTGAGGTTTCGGTTTTTGTATTTGTTAAAACTGTTAGGGTATCTTGTGTACATAAAAAGAAGTTGTAATGATTATTGAAACTAATTCAGTGTTTTGAAGCACGGCATTTTTCGATGAAAAATATTTCAGGGTATCATAATTTCATAAGAAATAAGCAATTTTTTTTGTGATGAAGTAATTCTATGTTTGTCTTATAAAATATTTCAGGATTAAAATTTTAAAATGAAATATTTCTGGGGAATATATCTAGCGATCACAATACCTATGATGAATTATTTCTAGGGACATTGTCTATGTGATCACAATGGTTTTCGTGCTGTACGGGCC
>NW_013666215.1:42023-67754 GCF_000517525.1 Limulus polyphemus
TATATCTAGCGATACTACAATACTATGTATAGTAATTATTTCGTTAGGTACGTAGTTAGTCTATGTAGTATACTACTATAGGTTTAGTTCGTATATATATATATATATATATATATATATATATATATAAATGAGTCATAATAAATTGTTTTTTTAGGCTGAAAGGAAGCTAAAATTGCCTAATATTTTAGGGAAATTCGAATACATTTTTTTCGGAAAGAATTGTGCAAATAGACTAAAACTTTCCTATGTGTCTTTTTCATGCAAGCTACCTGCATTGAGAAGGATCTACTTTTAGATTTTTTTATTCAAAACAACAACATTTACATTTGTTTAGTTTACTTTCTAGTTTATGTTGAGTTTATGCAACTTTTCATTGGGTCAAGTGTATATATCTAGTTATTGTGTACAAAATTAATTTGAAATATCTACAAAAAAAGAAAAAATAGTCATTATTACATCTGCATGTTTTTATAAATGAGCGTTTTTTTACTATTTAGATTTATCATGTAGTTTAGATGAAAGTAGACACATTGGTTGTTAGTATGATGAAACATTAGATGAAAGTGGACACATTGGTTGTTAGTATGATGAAACATTAGATGAAAGTGGACACATTGGTTGTTAGTATGATGAAACATTAAATGAAAGTGGACACATTGGTTGTTAGTATGATGAAACATTAGATAAAAGTGGAGACATTGGTTGTTAGTATGATGAAACATTAGATGATTTGAACATTTCAAAATTAAAAAAATATGGTTTTATGTATAAAGCAATAACATTTACAAAAACATGTGCTTTTACTGTATGTACATTGGTTATTTTACATTCTATATCCAGTTTATTTCTGTCTACGATGTTTGTAGGTCTCTACTTCGCTATATTCCAACTTTTTGAAATAAAAAAATGCACATCGCACTTTTGTACAAAATGATAAAATTTGCATACACCATAGCAGGTTCGATTATATCTGCTTTTTATTTCTTTTATTAAAATGGATTTATTGGATTCAATTGCGAAGTATTTCGTAATACATAACGTTTAGCTGTAATTTAATAATTCGTCTTAGTCATAATACAAATAAAGACAGATCCAGGTTCTACGGCATAATTAATACAAATAAAGACAGATCCAGGTTCTAAGGCATAATTAATACAAATAAAGACAGATGTAGGTTCTACAGCGTAATAGAAATATAGACAGATCCAAGTTCTACGGCATAATACAAATAAAGACAGATCCAGTTCTACGGCATAATTAATACAAATAAAGACAGATCCAGGTTCTACGGCATAATACAAATAAAGACAGATCCAGGTTCTACAGCATAATAGAAACATAGACAGATCCAGGATCTACGGCATAATACAAATAAAGAAAGATCCAGGTGCTACGGCATAATACAAATAAAGACAGATCCAGGTTGTACAGCATAATACAAATAAAGACAGATCCAGGTTATACAGCATAATAGAAATATAGACAAATCCAAGTTCTACGGCATAATTAATACAAATAAAGACAGATCCAGGTTCTACGGCATCATACAAATAAAGAAAGATCCAGGTTCTACAGCATAATAGAAATATAGACAGATCCAGGATCTACGGCATAATACAAATAAAGACAGATCCAGGTTGTACAGCATAATACAAATAAAGACAGATCCAGGTTATACAGCATAATAGAAATATAGACAGATCCAAGTTCTACGGCATCATACAAATAAAGAAAGATCCAGGTTCTTCGGCATAATCAATACAAATAAAGACAGATCCAGGTTCTACGGCATCATACAAATAAAGAAAGATTCAGGTTCTACAGCATAATAGAAATATAGACAGATCCAGGATCTACGGCATAATACAAATAAAAAAACAGATCCAGGTTGTACAGCATAATACAAATAAAGACAGATCCAGGTTATACGGTATAATACAAATAAAGACAGATCCAGGTTCTACGGTATAATACAAATAAAGACAGATTCATGTTCTACGGTATAATACAAATAAGGATAGATCCAGGTTATGCCACATAATACAAATAAGGATAGATCCAGGTTCTACGGCAACGAACACGTTTCCTTCTGAAATCTCAGGATTAACTAGGCAAAAAAAAAGCCCCTGATTTCTCAAAATCCATCTTTTTCTTCATTTTTAAACAGAAAATTTTCTGACTTTTTATATTATTAGTTCAATCATCAGATGTTCTACGTATTTTATACAACGATGAATGAAATCAACACGATAGCTTCGTTCAAAACGTACTTACAGTAAGTTCACTTTGTTAATGACAGTATTTCTTCAATAAACACTGTCGAATCACATCTTTTGTTACTAAAATAAGCCCATTCTTGAGCACGTCTATATTGTACAATTGCTTTCGTTTATAATAATAATGTTTTCGTTTTGTTTTGATGAAATTTGTACATTATGTTTATAGATATCATGAAAAGCTTTTCATTTTTCTTAATTCGCGAGGTGAAGTTTTATACATTGTCATTTAACAGCACTTGCTTGCACTATAAAAGCTTTAATGGTTATTGGACTATCTATAGAAGCACCGAGTTAAATATCCCTTTAGGCTGACTTCGTTGTAGCTGTATATAAAAAGGCACACATCCATTGTTCTTTACTGTCGATATGTGAGTTCCTCTAATTATCATATAACGTATAGTTTACTTCACAGCACGAGGAACAATCTCAGGGTCCGTGTAATTTTGGAACGACATCTGGTGATTGCAATTCAAGAAGTTAATTAAAATTTTCCAACACTTGCCCTATAGACTACAGGTCATTTTTCCTAGAACAAACATGTCTTTTTTTCATCTTCTATAATATTTTAAGCTGCTGTCATCTTCTTCACTAATTTCTAGCTTTGAGAGAATAATAAACTAGCATGCCATATTTACCGATATTTAATAACAGTGACAGTCTTTAATTAATCAAATTCTTATTAACAGACGTAGATAAGTATGAAATGAAATTGAACATTTTCTGTGCTATATCGAAGAGAGTTAACTAAATGAACAATGTTAGATACAATTTAACAAACACATGTTAGATAAAGGCGTATTTAGACAGACGGAAAATTGCACAGATGAATAATTAAATAGTTGGACGGATAGACGAACAGACAGACAGATAGCTGTACAGATGGATGGTTGTATAATTGTATGTAATTATTTGCTTGGTTCGGATGTTTGCACAAAGCTCCATCAAGGACTATCTGCGCTAGCCATCTCTCATTTTGAAACGATAGACAAGAAAGAAGACAACAGCACGACCAACATATCTTGGGCTACTCTAACTGAATAGTAGGACTTGACCGTTTCTCTTATAACGCACCCATGGTTCCAAATATTTTTCGGCAACGAGAGGAGAGCCACGAACTCTCGGATTCACAATCCAACACGTCTACCACTATGCAACATCATTACGCATAACTGAATTGACTGTTACTTTTATAACATATCCACATCTAAAAATGCAGAACGTGTTCAGCAGCATCACTTCTCGATTCCCAAATCCTTCGATCCCGGGACACTAACCATTAAGCAGTGCCCAGTTCCTTCTTATCGGGCAGTGAGATTACAGATTTACAACTTTAAAATCCGGCATTCGATTTCCCGCGGTGGGCAGAGTGCAGGTAGCTCATTATGTAGCTTTGCACTAAAAGAAAACAAACCCTCATAATAACGAACCTTAATTCGTTTAAATATCTATTTGACTACCTTCTTTGGATATAGCAGACCTCCTCATCGTTTATAGTGCTTTTCCATTCACTGAAATACAGAACCCTTAATATTTTTCTTACCTTTCAATCTCGTATTATTACTAGGGTTGTTTAATATATAGAAACTTAAATCAAATAAACACACACACACAAAAGAACAAGCTGAAAACGTTTTTTATTATTTTTCTATACAAAGCTAGAATATCAGTTATTAGATAATTATATGTGCATTTAACCCGTGATGACAATTCAAATCGACCAATAACACAAACTTGTTCGTGCTTCGGTAAGTCGTTACTCTAATGTAAGTCTCATCTCATTACTGGTTATGGGGCATTTTACGCCTACTGACATACTTAACACAGAAAGAAGCAATAAACAAATCAATATTATTGAGCATGAGTGTTCACAGCCAACGCAAATAAGAAAGCAATAACGTCTAAAACGTTGCTGTTTACGAGGAATGTTGTGTTCCATCGCTCATCAGGGGTAGAAATCGTCCCTAAAGCACAGCCGTAATAGATTTTACACATTCTCACTATCGTTTATTAGCGCCTTCCACATTATACTGTATTCTCATCAGTTTTCTTCTTGGTTGATGCAGGACTATTTTTTCACTAAGAATGATAATTATATATTTTCTTAGTTGTCCAATCAACAGTACGATGTTATTAGACAAAGTGAAAAGTAATTAATAAAAGCCTTTTCTAAGAATTTTTCATGCTTACGACACTATAGATTGTCTTATTGAGTTATGTGATTTTTTTTTCAGAGGATGTTTACACTCATGAGACTATATTTAACAATGAACCGGTCATCCTTCACATTCTGGACAGCGCAGGTCACAGTCACGTAAGTAATATAAAGCATTTGGCTTTATATTAAAAGGTTATCATTTGAAAACGGTCAATAAATAATTATGACAATGATAATGGATGCTTGGATAATGTGCTCTTGTTGCACGAAAAACAAAATATGTAGAAGGGCTACACTGATGATTAGCACCCCGAATGATAGTGCCGACGTTTTTGGAAGAGGATAGTGTAATATTAAAGCAAAAGGGTATAACTATGGTGAAATGAAGGGGAAGTAAAGTAGGGAGGGCTGCTAAGATTAAAAAATACTAATAATAAAGTTTAAAATAAGGAAAGTATAATTATCGACAATCAAACAAATCTCAAACAGTGATGATGAGGCTAGTGTTATTAATGAGAAGTACACAAATAATTTGAAAGAACAAACTGAGTTAAACCAAAACCTGTGAAGCAGAACGAAGACGAAAACTAAAGGGCTGGTAAAAGAGTAGCCCAAGAGTTGGCGGTGGGTGGTGATGACTAGCTGCCTTCCCTCTAGTCTTACACTGCTAAATTAAGGACGGCTAGCGCAAATAACCCTCGTGTAGCTTTGCGCGAAATTCAAAACAAACAAACAAACAAACGAAACTAAAGGAACAAACACAGTCGAGCACAGATCTGTGAAGCAAAGCCAAAAAGAAATTGGGGGTACAAATCCAGCTGTACCAATACCTTTGAAGCATAACGAAGACGAAACTAAAGAAATGAACACAGTCGAGCACTTATCTGTGAAGTAAAACCAAAAAGAAATTGAAAGTGCAAATCCAGCTGTACCTGTGAAACAAAATGAAGACGAAAAATCATAGTACAGAGCTGAGAAGCGAAACTAAAAATAATACATGGGTGTAAATCCGACTGAGAACAAAGCTGTTAAGTCGAACTAAGAAGAAAACGACGTACAAACAGAGTCGAATATTGTGTGAAGTCGAACTAAGAAGAAAACTAGACATCCGAGCACAGCCGAACATAGAGATGTGACAAGTAGAACTAAGAAGAAAACTAGACATCCGAGCACAGCCGAACATAGAGATGTGACAAGTAGAACTAAGAAGAAAACTAGACATCCGAGCACAGCCGAACATAGAGATGTGACAAGTAGAGCTAAGAAGAAAATAAATCTCTTAACGTCAATTATTTTTGTAGAAAGAACTTAAAAAAAAACACGAAACTAAATTGTTCATTCAAAGATAATTTGGTTCACATTAAATGGTGCTTGTGGTCTAGAAAGATGTGTTGGTTGGAGACTAAATGTGATACACAATCTGATGAACATGTTTAGTCTTTCAATTATTGGTGGGGAAAAAATGTAATTTTATCAATTTTTCTTTTTTTTTCACTCGCGAAATGGAACTTATTATAAAATGAAGGAAATACTTATCAGTCAAACAAAGAAAACATAATATATGTTGAGATCGCTTATTTTTAAAACTAAAACATAATTATTAAACCAAATGTTCAGTTATCAAAAACAAAACTAAAAAAAGCATTTTTGAAACTTTTTTTTACCAAGTTCTGTATAAATCGGTGTCAATATTTCTCTTATAAAAGTTAAAACTAATAAGGACTTTAATTATAAACACGTATAATGGAACTATTAAATGAAACGTGAATATATAATCACGTGTAATAATATGTTGCTTATTTCTGAAAGGCAATTTATTTGTTCTGGCACTATATAGAACATATTAAATATTAGTTTTATGCATTACTATATTCATGATTTCGGTTTTAATAATCGTACCTTTTAACAATACATTAGAACATATATTCACTTGTGATAGGTAATCGTTTGCTTTAAGATAAGAAATATTGATTGACGTCATACATCTCTGTTGTACTATACTATAGAAGTAAAGCTGACAGTTATACTAAATTTCCGAAAAAATCAATCTAACTATATCACAAATAAAAATACTAGATTCATACTATATTTATGGACATTCAATCTAATTATATTAACTAGGTAAGACCAAATCTTTGGACATTCATTTATGCCAAAGACATGGGGCTAACGGCTCTACTAAATATCTAGACATTAAATTTTAAATATACCAAAGTCATGTAACATGTGTATTAGATCTTTGTTGTTTGTTACTATTCTCATTTATCTTAATGTTAGAATATCATGGTTTTCAGATTTTAAATGAACCTTATCACTATATGTAATATGTGTTATTCAAGTAAAGTCTTTATATTTGTAACAAAGAGGGGGTGGTTATATATTTGCATTATATTTCTTGACATACATCACTATTGAAAAATCAGAACACTATATCAACTCTCAACTTTTCATGAAAGGATGTGGAGGAAAAGTGCAGCTTTGGTTTACATTTTGTACTTATTTACATCCCGTCCCACCAAACATGCTCGCCCTTTAAGCCGTGGGGGCGTTATAATGTGTCGGTAAATCCCACAATTCGTTGGTAGAAGAACTGGTAGTTGGGTGGTATTGACTAGCTGCCTTTTGTAAATTCTAACACTTCAAAATTAGTAACGGCTAGCGCAGAGAGCCCAAGGGTAGCTTTGCGCGAAATTCAAACCAAAAACTTATGTTCATAATTATAGCATCAGCCTCATTATGGAACATGATAAGTCTAATGTTTAGTGTGTCTTCTTTCACCATTGCCACCTAGTGACACAGCGGTATGTCTACAGACTTACAACACTAGAGACCAGGTTTCGATACCCGTGGTGGGCGGAGCACAGATAGCCCACTGTGTAGATTTGTGCTTAATTCCAAACAAACAAACCTCCAGCTGTAAATATGCAGCCAGTTTTGGAGATTGTATGTAAACCATTATTTCTTTCCTTTTTGTTTTTATTGTGCAGTCTTTCATAGTTGCCAAATATTAATTGGTTTCTCTTTTACAACATTAATTTCCATCTTGTACCACAAATTTTCATTTGGATTAGAGTCGTTATTTAAGGGCTGGCCATTTATAACAGCAGCTATTTTCTTCTCGATTCACCTGTTATACAGCACGAGAATATTTTATTAGAATCAGCGTTCTGCTAGGGCCATTTAAATACCACCTGTCCATTGGGTATTGCACAGAGGTGTGACTCCTACTCCTGCGGTTTTATAGGAAGATTAGTCTTTTGTTTTTTGACTCAGACATGTGATTGGTGCTGTAGAATTATTAGGTTCTTAGAAACATTTATGTAAAAAGAGTTGGAAATACTTTTCTTACCAGTAAATCTAATATAATAATACTGGCTATTGTTTTTTTATTAGCGTACAATTTAATGTTATCTCCAGCCAATTTTTACAACATCTATACTCCATTTTGAAAGAGTGCATAACGTTGTTCAGCTTTTCAACAAGTATTACTTCTAATCGCTTTCTGCACCCTAATCTTCAGTAAATACTGGAGTACGTGACCTGACGTCTATACATAAAGAAACCCTTACCATGGTCAGCGACTCCTACAAATTACAGCTAAGGCATAATAAAGATTGTTACCAAATGTCTCTTTATATGGCTGCACTTGAGACGGTCTCCTTTCTATAATCTTTTTTCTATTCATCAATTTTAAAGATCACTCAATGATAATCCTTACCACCAAAATATCGTGTTAATATAAATTGATTTATCAAAAGATTAGTTGTCAGACTTCTAGAGTGATATTTGGTCTGAAAACAAAAAAGGTCAACGTATGTATCTGGCAGTGCAAAGGCTACATTTTTATAAAATAATAAACCTGCTTCACCAGCCCATAGTACATTGTCTCGTTTATCTCTTGTTTGTTTCATTGTTACACAAGAGCTAACTGAGCATAGTCGTCCCTAATTTTGAAATTATAGACTAAAGGAAAGGCAGCCAGACATCATCATTATGAACTGATAGACTGGAGCAGTGGTTTTCAAACCTGATTCTTCCAAGACCACCTGATTTTGTTTTTATCTCGGAAGACCACAATAGGATCTATACACTATACTAATGTTTCCTTTCCGTAACTGTTCAACATTTTCATGGACCACAGATTGAAAACCTCTAACTAGAGATATGACTATACAAGAGCACACACAACTACCTCTTGTGTCAATCTTGTATGATCAAATCGCGGGACTTGCACCCACGGCTTCAAAGTACAAAGCAAGTTTTTGAGGCAGTGGGTCAAGAACCATGAATTATGTGATTCACAGCACGGGTACGCTAACTAATACGTCACGTCTGGTCCCCTTTTCTCCTTTAATATTATTTAACCTTTGCATCGTTTGGAGTATTTGTTGAAACCAGGTGCGCATCTGTCATAACATTCCTATTAACTGAGAAAAAAAAGTTGAGATATTTATTTCTAGATCTATAACATTCTTCTACAGTGGCGCATTTATGTATTGAAATTTTTTGCTTGTTTCGTAAAATCCTCAAATAATAAAATAACTGTTGTTAGGTTTGGGAAATTAAAAATATTCTAGAAATTTTTCTATTTTAATATTGAAACTCTGATTCAAAAGAAAATGACGTTTATGAAACACACAGGTTATTTTAAGAGTGTTGATTAAATAGACTTTTTACAATCATAACTGACTTCCCAGAATTAGGAGAAAATATTTAGATAGAATTTTTCTCGGGATATATAGTCATCTTATAAAAATATGAGTTTTAGTGTTCCAAACATAGTCAGTTTATTTGAATACGTTTTCTCAATAATTCTGTAAGTTTTGTAGATATTTAAACATTTTTATTTTTGTATAGGACACGGAACCTTTCTTCATGGAGTCTAATATTCGCTGGGCTGATGCATTCATTCTGATGTATTCTGTTACTGATAAATGTAGTTTTGACGAATGTAACCGCTTAAAGTTTCTCATCAATCTTTACAACAAACGATGCCGAATTTTGGGAGCCCCTATATTTCACGGACTCATTACCGAAGTTCCTGTATTGTTAGTTGGAAACAAGGCTGACCAATATGACGACAGAATGATCTCAAAAATGGAGGGAGAACGTCGAAGTCGCGAAATAGGCTGCGTGGGATTCCACGAGATTTCTGTGCGGGAATCAATAGATGACGTGGAAACCGTTTTCAAAGACCTATACCACCACTGGAAAACATGGAATAAGACAAGCAAAATAAGACGTTGTTCTAGTGATGTTGGTTCAGGACAGCCAATTAAGAGACTTTCAGTTTTCAGCAAAACTCCTCTGCTTAGCTTTCAGGAAGAAAAGGATCGTTTTGAATCTGAAACAAATGTCCCAGAGCAATCTGGTATGACGTTGAACGAATCTGTGCCGTTTACATTCCGAGAACGCGCTTGTACCGATGGAACGTTACATACCCCCGCTAGATGGCGCCTCAGAAACACCAGGTTTCACAGTGCAGCCAGCTCTCCACTTCAAATTCGTCGAATGAGTATCAGTATGCGAGGAAGTGAATCAAACTAGCCTAAAGTCAGTTTTATTGACTCTTTACGTAGCTTGGAATATTTGTTGAAACCAGATGGCGCACCTGCATTTATATTCCTAAATAGTTATATTAAAAGATGTTGTTGTTATTGTTGTTGTCGTCATTGTTGATTGTTTTAATATAAAGCGGATTTTAGCGTTGTAACTCCATGAACTTATCGCTGATCCTCTGTGGGACTTATTGAAAGAAAATATTTTTGTGAATGTTTCATAATAACGAACTGCGAATTAAGTATATGAACATTTATGGGTGTATTTGAAAATTCACGATACATTTTCTTTCAATGGCTATTTTTTTGTAGAACACCGTTTCTATCAAACAGAAAAAAGTTTGCTGATAATATCCTTTCCCTGCTGTTTACTTGTTAATATAATCTAAATGTTTTATTTTTCAATTCTTATGAAAATAAGTATCAATGGTGTTATTTCCTCTTGATTTATAAAATATTTTATGTACTTATAGCTCACAATAAAATGATACAACTACAACCAACTGTTTCATCCTTTAAAACACGACCAATGTAACCATACAAAGTAAACGTGTATTCAGCTGCAAATATTTAATTATCTCAGCAGCAAGTTTCCGTTTCATCTTAGAATTTTAGGTACGAACAAGCTGTATAAAACTTAAAGTAATTAATGAACATAAAACTTCTCTCTCGATACTTCGTATATGAACTTTACGATTTATTTACAAGCAAAAACTTTCATAACGATCGGACTTTTATGAGGAAATATTTAATAAAAAAGGGACTATGAAAATTTGAACACACCTGAAATTCACGGGTATCGAAACCTGGTTTTTATCGTCAATAAGCAGGAACGAAGATGAAGCTAGAATCATCTTTATTTTATAGATTATAATGATGCTTGTTTGTTTGTTGTTAAGCACAATGGAGATTGAATCTTGAATTTTAGCATTATAAACCCTCAAGATTTGAATCATTTGAAGGCGATATAATGAAGCAGCTATAAAATTCTAAATTTTATTTTTTTATATTTATTCCCCACCATAATTTCAAAGATTTATAATTTCCAAATAATAGTCTTGTAGCTTATTAAGTTGGTGCGTTAATTTTGAAAGAGATCTAACAAATCCGAGATCAAATTATTGCTATATACCACAATTCAAGTTTTGAAAACCTTTTTTATTCAAAAATAGGTAAGGCTGAAGAAAACTTTTCACATACATAATGAGCTGTAACATGATTTATTTTCTATTTTTTGAAATGGAATATTTATTTTTGCATAAGTAGAAATACAAATACGTAATAACAGAATAGTGTATATTACATACTAAACAAATGTTTGCTTTGGAAATAAAAAAACGCGTCTCATTTTGACAGAGTGTGTAAAAAAGTGTTTTATATACGACTTTAAGTTCGAAAATAATAATGTTTTGTACATAAAAATCATAAAAGCGGAAAGCAATAAATTGTATGACTAATTATTTATTTTATAAACATATTAATATTTTAATGTCAATAGTTACCACAAGATGGGAGCACAAGCAAAGAGCAAATAATCTAACTAGTGAATAATGACAAGCCTATATTTATCAAAATACATATTAATTATTTTAAACTGTTTCACCAGAACTTAATAACTTCTTAGATGAAAGTCTCATTTAATTCTTAACGTTGGCAAACGCCCGTTTCCATTGTTCCAGTAACAGTAGAAAATATAAAGGTTATTTTTTGGTTACACTTAATGCGATATTAAGATTAATACCCCTAACACAAAGAATAGGCAAATAAGGACTTACAAATTACAGAGGATAATTAATCAAAGAAACAACGCAAAGATCTAACAAATAAAAACTGAAAACATGAAGTAAAATTCTTGACAAAATGTAAAGTTAGTAGAAAACATAGAGAGAGAACTAGAGATGTTAAACAAATCCTAACAGGATAGCTAAATCAGGATAGAGGAGGAAGAAAGAAACAAGAATGCTCTACAAATGAAGGTGTATAAGAACTGTAGAAGTATAAGAGATGGTGTAAAGAAAGAAAAACAAATGTTTAACAAATAAACGCCAAAAAGTTTCAAGATTTTTAACTGAAAAGCACATGAAAATATTTTAATAATAACTTAAAAGCTCTGCTAGACGCCATAGAGACTCTTTTTAACAAATAACGGATATAAATCCACTCACTGCTCAAAGCTAGACGAGTTCGTTAAGAAAAAATGTCAGTGTAGACAAAGTAACTAACAGTGCTGCTGGAAGAGAGAGCTCTTTGTTAAGGAAAAATAGTTTTTTTAGCATTGAAAAAATGTATCTTTTTAAAGCAGTGCTGAAGGTTAAAAACTTTTGCAAAGGACATACAGCTGACCAAAATAAGACCAAGAAGCAATGTTGAAAATTATAAATTCCCCTTACGAAAACGAAGTGCTTGTAATAAAGTTGTGACTACCGGATATCAGAGTGAATAGACATTAGTCCCTCTATCAAAATCGAATCCTAGCCATTACTGCCACAGAAATAGTATTTCTCAGGACTTTCCTGAAGATGGCAACACCTTATCAGCCGAAACTAAAGACAAACAACTAGATAGTAATTAATTTCTAGTAATTGTATACAAAATATATTAGTAACTAATTGATAATTAGACTTAATTGATCGTATAGACTATCAAGTATGACAATGGAGGAAGGAGAGCTTAAAGGTCTGACAAAACATGGGACATAAAGACAAGGTTTGATACCTGATATAGGTTATAGGGGTGAAAAATCAGGGTGTTGAAACACTGTTGAAATTCAAAGATGTTTCAAAAGAAAAGAAAGCTTATAATGTTGATAAAAATGGAATCATCGGAATCGAGAGAAACAAAAAAGTTGAATAAATACCGAAAGGTAACAATACCTCCTTGTTAAAGAAAGAAGGGTCAAAGTATTGACAAAAAAAAAGAACTTGTAAGCATTGATAACACTTAAAAAAAGAAGTGTCTGAGAAAACTTACGAGAGTTACTGATGAAGGGTGGAATTCCCTGAAACCAGTATAAGTTCGTGACAAGAGATGATTCAAATGTTTGATTGGGCTTCATAATTATTTTTAGTATTTCAAACAGTTTGTCTGATAAATAATTTAAAAGCAGAAACTAGTAGCATCCAAATCGTATGTAGATTCTAAAGCGAATAATAAAAACCAGAAGAAAATAGATACAGTAATGAGACTGAAATGTCGCTCAAAGACTATTCCCATGGTACACTTCAAAAAAAAAAAGCTTTCCAATTTTAATTTAAGAAAAGGTATTTATCGTTCTGATTTTATGACATTTTGACATGTAATGCTACTTTCTCATCATGTTTCTATACTCGTTTTGTTTTGTTGTCTTAGACTTTTTGAAAAACATTTAAGGCTGTGTTTTATAGGCTTTACCATGATTTTTAACCATTTAAAGTTGTGCTTTATAGGCTTTACCACGATTTTTAAACATATAAAGCTGTGTTTTCTAGGCTGTACCACAATTTTTATCCTCTGCTTAAAACTAACAAATATTACAAATGATTAATTTTTATCCCCTTGCGCTTTCTAGATATTTTTGTTTTAGAAACTGGATTTAAAAAACAATAAAATATATTTTTTAAATATGTTTTATAAAATGTACTTTTATAATTTTTCATCTAGGTTAGGTTGTTCTTAAGCACAAAGATAAACAATGGGCTATCTGTAACCTGCTCACCACGGGTATCGAAATTCGGTTTTTAGTGTCGTAAGCCTGAAAAGTTACAGCTGAACCACCGGGGGAGGGAGGCTTAAAAAAATATGCGCAATTTTAGTTTCTTATCACTTTTAATTTAACGAAAAATGGATAACTTTTGTTCTGCTATACAGAACAATATTAAATGTTTTGAAAGAAATGGGATTTTCTTTTCCATATGCTGGATAAACGTTATAAGTTCAAATGTAGGTTTTCGAATGATACGATGCTTTTAACACTTAACCAGAACGTTCTAGACTATGAAACACAATACTCATAAATAAAGCATTAGAGATTGTAATAGCGTTGCCCCAATAAATAATATTTTTCTGATCCCTGGGCCGTCACCACTCATGATGATTAGTTGATGATAACATTCTGGTGGAATTTCAATAGTTTCCTTACGGAATATTTACTTTTTCCTATAAATGCATTACCGTTGTCATGGTATAAAACATGTAGTGCTTTTAGAAATTCTGTAAGCTTTCAATACGCCCAGACCTCACGTGGAAACAGTATCTATTACGTCCTGAAAGCTATACAACTCGCGGTGTAACAACCATGTCTCATTGGATATCTTACGATATTTCATTTTAACTTGTTTTAGAATTTATCGTTTTGACAGATTATCATTCTTATAGTGAACAGGGCGTTTGCTTATTCTTTCTTGTATCTTTATGGGAATTCTTTCCGAACATCGCACCCAACACCTTGGAAACTGTCATGATGCTCCTCTTTCTCTGTCTAGGAAGAGATCTTTGATGCCGAGAAGTTCTGACTTGGCGTATTAGACTGTAAAAGGCTTCATTAACTCCAGCATAATTACCTGCTGCAGATACCTCGCTGAAGTCACAACCGTATTGCGTAGAGAGTTCGTTTCCGTCTTCAAATGACACCTGTCGGCCTAGTTCCAAATCTCTTTTGTTGCCTAACAACACGACAGGAATATACTGGGGAGCTTTCAAACGATGTATTATATTAAGACAGTCCTGAGCTCTGTTGAAACTTTCCCGGTCACAGATACTATAAATAACAACACAAGCGTCTGCAGATTGAACCTCGTCGATAGGCAAACAGTCATCCTAGTTGCAGTAAAATAACAAACAATAAGGAAAATAATAATTAAATAATGCTTGTTTCAGTTTAAAGTAAGAATCAAAGACACTAATTAATGGTTTAATATTATCGACGTTTGTATAAGGAAAAGCTTCCACTTATTGTACGCAAAGTTTGGGTTGAAACTGAAACAAATATAAAGAAAAAACGACAAAAATCTACAGATTTCATTACAAATAAAAAAAAAGTATTAAAAATTGATACTTGTGTAGGAAAGAAATACACAAAAATATCAATTAGTTGTTACCATGCTAAACTAACTTGCACACAAAAATATAAATTAATGGTTAATATGGTAAACTAATTTATGCCCAAAAATAAACATTAGGGGTTAACGTGGTAAAATAATTTAGAGAGTGATATTTCAGTAACTATATTTTGAGTCACAATTTCGTACCTGCACACAATTCAACTTTTAAACAAATCATTTAACATTCTTTACAACTAAAGTAAACATTGATTAAACTACACCTCTTAAAATTAGCTTGAGTTGTTTTATCTAAAATAGGAACTTGTCTCAGCGATTTATGGGATTAGCCATCCCAGATATATACCTTATATATCTTTTAAATACGGTAACACAAATACAACATATGTTTCCAAAAAATAAGTTAACACCATTCAAGTGCATTAAATTAAATTAAACTGAAAGGAGTTGGCATACAATTCTATTGATATCACACGTTAAAGATGTTTGTTGCTCCAGAAGAAGAAAAAAGGGACAGCGATTCACAAGATAATACGAATTAAGGATATGAAGTAAACCAGTATTCAGTGAACAACAGAAATGTCACTGGGATCACATACCGACCAGCGGGAAATGTCTAGGATCTCCACCTCGCTAGCAGTCTCATCACATGTCACATTGTGCTTGTACAACCAATCTGTGAGGGAAGTATATCAAATGAATTTATCTTATTTTCGAAAATTCTCATTACACAGATGACTAAGTTAATCGTGCATTACATTTCAAGTGTGGTACATACAGCATCCTGGCATACGAATACGAGCAGCTCCGAAGCCAGTAGTATTGCCCGAAATACACAAAATACTTTCACGCCCGTGATGCCCGCCATGGCCAAGCGATTAGGGCACTTGACTCTCAATCTGAGGTTCGATGGTTTGAATCCTCGTCCCACTAAACATGCTCGCCCTTTCAGCAGTGGGGACGTTATAATGTGACGGACAACCCCACTATTCGTTGCTAAAAGAGTAGCCTAAGATTTGCCGGTGGGTGGTGATGACTAGGTGCCTTCCCTCTAGTCTTTCACTGCTAAATCAGGGATGGCTAGGGCAGATAGCCCTCGTGTAGCTTTGCGCGAAATTCAAAACATACAGACATTCACGCCCGTGACATATAATTCTACTGAACATGAAAAAGTCGAAACCAGGTACTGATGCGTCTCTTCAGTTTGGTGCTTGTATTGTATCATAGATCAAAATCAACTCTGTGGCAAGACTGCTCATTTTATTTTGCCAGAACACTGTAGTAACTTAAAATAGCTATGAAAATGGGTATCGTTAGATAAGTATCGACACACCGGCTATGTCTCATATCTTTAATTCAGCACGCTTCACGCAGCGTATCATAAATCATGTTGATTAAGCAGAGAACTAGCCTAATCCTGTTAAAATCTGAAATATTTCGGATGATTTTAAATAGAGTGCCCTAAATTAATTTCCTTGTTAAAGTCAACAAGATAAGTGCAAGTGTCTTTTCTTTAGTTATATTAAAAAAAGGATATCTAACTAAACCTTTATGTCTTAGATATTAATAAATATATTATTTCTTACATCGAATTACTGTAAGAAATTGTAATGTTACAGATTTTACAAGTTTTTCTTTTACAATATTTCCAAGTTTTAACACATTAAAAAATACAAGTACTTGACAAATGATAAAAAAACAATCTTTTTTTTACTTCATCAGTAAAAACAAACATTCAAACCATTCCCTAGACAGTCCAAAAGAAAACAGAAAGAAATCATGAAAAATTCATTTTTTGAGACATCTGTCCCGTTTTTGGACAGAAGACAAACTTTACATTACGATGAATGACGAAACAGAGCAAGAAGCAATTAAAGAAAGCTGTCGACATATAAACTAACTACAACTGTGTACTTAACTGAAGCCGCGTATGTGTTTATAAAGCTCACTCCGATGGTTGACAGACATTACTTTTGCCTCAGATCTACAAGTGCGCTGAACTTTGTAGAGCTCATGAGAACAGAGTGCGACTTGCATGAATAACTTAATAATTGAAATAAATATATATTTATAATATACATTGTTTTATTTTTTATTTTTACAGGCTTATAGTAAGAAACCAAATTCGTCTTTTATTTTACCTCAAACTTATGAGTTTATTTAGACAAAGATCTTCGCATGTGATAGGCAAAAAGCGGTTAAATTCTGTGTTACACATAAGATAAAGGGCGATTATCTTTCCTTTTATTAAAATAGAATTTAACCTAAGTATGTTATTATGCATATTTATTTTTGATACTTTGGAACTTTTTGATATTAACTATTAAAACTTTTGGTTATAAATATTAGGGAGAGGATTCTATTTACTAACACAGCATTGTTAGTTGTTAATTTGCTCTTTAAAACTAACGATACGCAAACAATTAAGGCTTAAGAAGGAATACAAATTTACATTACAAACCTGTGTTAGAACGGTATTCGCCAATGTAACGCTGGGTCAGAAAACGAACTATCACGGCTGAAAAAAACAAACATCCGTATCATTATATGAATTTCTTCTACTTCTGTTTAGTTCTACAAAAGTAACATTTGTTCTGTTTCTGGTCTTATCAGTACATTAAAATTCTTACTATGAAACCTTACTCATAAATAACTATTTAGCTATTTACCGAGAGTTATGCTATTACAAACAAATGAAAACTTAATTTTAATTTTAAAAGAGAAAAGAAAATTGCATCGCACTTGTTAGATATACAACACTATTTCATTTAAATTTAGTACAAGAGTGTTAAGTTTAGTATTTT
Source organism: Limulus polyphemus (assembly GCF_000517525.1). NCBI lineage: Eukaryota > Metazoa > Arthropoda > Merostomata > Xiphosura > Limulidae > Limulus > Limulus polyphemus. Next base: position 59,859 of record NW_013666215.1, read on the forward strand.
TAGAAGCGATAATTTAGCGCAGGTTTGCTTACGTAAATGTTTATGAATCATTTGTTGTGTAATTCAGTTGTTGTGAAGTAACGTCATATTATTCGAACCTTTGAGTATTTTTACATCATAACGTCTTGTAATTTGTAGAGAGCACTAGACCTCAGTTGGGAATATATATATATATATGACCAAGCTAGTGCAAGAAGTAAGTAAAAATGAAATTAAACTGCGTGGGAATTTAGCCATAATGGGCGATTTATAAAATGAGTATCACAGCCTTGTATTTTAAGAACAGAGTAGAGGAGAATAATTGGTGTTGTCAAAAGGTGTTCTAAAGTAATTGAACCTGCCTGTGTCGACTTTAACGAAAATAGGACAATTATTTAAAGCTCTGGATACAACAGTGATAACCAACACTGTAACAAAGTTTGTACATACGTTTGACTTGTTTTGAATATATTATTTTAAAACAAATGGATTATGTGCTGTCTGTTTATTGTTAAAATTTATCTCCAATAAGTCACAGACACCTACTGTAAAGGATCGGGCCCTATAAAACCTTGACGTTGAGGAACCAACCAGGATTATACCGTTGTAAATGGTGATAGAAGAAGATGTGAATGACAGTAGAAGTAGGCCTATATGTGTACAACTGTAGTGGTGGTGAAAATAGTGTAGAGATTACAATCACATTATATAACCATGTCGACTGATTTTCATAAATACTTAGAGAAAGATGAAGGACTTGGGATAAAAGAGTTTGTTAAACTACAACAAGAACTAAAGAGAGAAGAGTGGCAACAGAAGAGAGAGGAGGAGGAACAGAGAGGAGAGGAAGAAAGACTAAAAGAAGAAAATGAAAGAAAGAAAAGACTAGAAATAAGGAGAATAAGAGCATAAACTGAGATCGCTAAGCTCAACCCAACAGAAAGATGAAGGACTAAAGAATTACAATGGGGTCAGGGCTAGTTGACCTAAGCTGCTCACATCTAATGAACAGAAAGACGACATGCATAGTTTCCTTGGTTAGATATGAAAGATTTGACCACATTTAGAATTAGGATAAAGGCGACTGGGCAGTCTGTCTCAGCCCACTTCTCCCACTATAGACATGACGTCAGAAGATACCATGGACTATGACAAGTTAAAAGTGGTGTTGCTAAAATGCTATGAACTTATCGAGGAAGGTTTTGCCGGAAATTCAGAGAAGTCAAACCTGATACTAGAGAAACTGTATTTCAGTTTGTGGCTGGTCTATGGTGATACTTCACAAGATGGACTGATATGGCCAAGTGTGAAAAGAGTTTTGAAGGACTGGCAGATCTACTAATACGTGAACAGTTCATGATCACGTGCTCAACTGACATGCCACTTTTCATAAAGGGGAGAGCACCAAAAAGACGTGGATGAGACGATCAAGTTGGCAGAACAGTATATGGAAGCTCATGGAGAGAGTATAACTTGCAAGTTCAAGAATAACCAGTTAAAGTCGAAAGCAGGGGAGGCTGAACCAGAAGCAGAATGCCACTAAAGGTGACACAAAGTCAACAGACAAAAGGGAGAAGAGATGATATGCTTTTTATAAAGTGAAACGCATTACAAGTGAGTGCAGGTCTCTCACCAACAAGCAACAGAAGATATCTCAACAGAAAGCAAAGAGATGCTATGCTTGTTATAAAATGGGGCACATTCCAAGAAAATACAAGTCTGTCACCAACAAGCAACAGCAGAAATATCAACATAAAACAGCTGGAGCTACCTGCAAAGATGGGGCTGGCAAGAAACAAGAAAAGAGTGACTGTAACCATGGATGCTGCTGCCAAAAGAAACAGAATCAAGACAACTCGTTAGATTTACAACAAGAAGAAAGTGCTATCACCATGATTAAACAGTGCATGATTGATGGCCAGCTCAAGTTAGCAAATGGATCAACAGTGCCGGTGATGACTGCAGCATGTGACAAACATCAAGAAGTGCCAACAAATCACAACATGCCGATAGGTGAAGGTTATGTTGGGAACAAGGAAGTGAAGGCACTACAAGACACTAGGTGCAGTAGTGTAGCAGTGAGAAGCAGTCTAGTATCTGATGGCCAGATGATGGGCAAGGTACACCTTTGTGTGCTGATTGATGGGACAGTGAGAAAGTTACCCATTGCAAGAATAAAGGTGGACACTCCTTATAATGCGGGAGCCCCTGAGACCATGTGTATGAAGGCACCCATCTATGATTTGCTGATTGGAAATATACCAGGCAATAGAAGTTTGGAGAAACCAGACAAAAACAGAAACTAATGAAGCACCTGCAATCACCACTAGAGCTTAAGAAAAGAAAAGCAAGCAAGACATTAATCCCCTGCAAGTCTCGAAAGGTGACATCTCAAATGTAGCTCTACAGAAACTGAAGGAAGCACAGAAGAAAGACCCTTCAATGCAGAAACTTTGAGACAGTGATCGGGAAAAGGTCGAGAACACGACAAAGGATAAGGACTTACAGAATATAGGATCATAAGTGAGTGCTGTATCGGATCTACTATGGTAGTTATACTGGGGAAGTTAAACAGATCATAGTACCAACAGAATACTGGACTCAAGTGATTATGCTGGCTCATGAGTCGATTGTGGGAGGACATCTAGGAGCAAAGAAAATGGTAAACATAATCACCAGCAACTTCCATTGGCCAGGGATCATCGGAAGTGTGACCAGATTCTGCAGGTTATGTGACATTTGCCAAAGGACAGTAACAATAGAGAAGGTAGCCAAAGTGCCACTGGGTGAGATGCCTCTCATATAAAAGCCATTCAGCAGAGTAGCTGTAGATGTGATTGGACCACTAGCTCCTGTTTCTGACAAGGGCAACCAGTATGTGCTGACAATTGTCAACTATGCAACACTTTATGCAGAAGTCATAGCACTGCCAACGATAGAGATGGAGAGAGTAGCAGAAGTCCTCCTGGAAGTGTTCTGCAGAGTAGGCTTTCCAAAAGAAGTCATGAGTGACAGATGGACCCAGTTTACTTCAGAACTGACGCAAAAGGTGTGCAGACTCATCAGCACTAGGCAACTCTTTACCACCCTAAACAACCCTAGATGTAATAGAAGTCAATAGATGTCAATGAAGTCTTAAAGAGCAAGCTGAAAATGATGTGCTAGAAGACACCGCGTGATTGGGACAGGTAACTTCAAGCAGTATTATTTGCTTACCGAGAAGTCCCACAAACAAGTACAGGTTTTTCACCCTTGGTTCTGCTACCTACAAACAACAACAATCTCACCCTGTAGGAGGAGGTCCACAGAATGGACTACAAAGTGAAAGTGGATGGAAAGATCAAGATCTACCACGCCAATCTGTTGAAGAGGTACTTCAAGAGGGAAGAACACCTAATGGGTGCAGCTACTGAGATGCAGAACTGGATAACAGTGACTTTGTCATAGAAGCTGAAAACCTACTAGATCTAAGACCGCTGGGTGGAGATGAGACATAAAAAGACGTCAACGTAAGTGAAGAACTGACTGGCAAACAGAAGAAAGACCTACAAGAGCCACTGTACTAGTATGCAGATATCTTCACAGATAGACCAGACAAAACAGACCTTGTGCAATACAATATCAAAATGATGACCAGGGTCCAGTCAAAGTGAAACCTACCAGATTCACTATGTGATGAGAGACCAACAAGGGAATTACAAATGTTGGTGTACATCATAAGAGGAGACAGTGTATGAACCGAAAAAGGTTTTTGTATATAGTGTAAAAAATTTAAATATTTTTTCTTGAAGAAGGGCTTATTGTTAGATATACAAGACTATTTCATTTAAATTTAATGTGAGAATTATGATTTTGGATAGTTATAAAGCATGAATGTTAAATTTCATATTTTTAGAAGAGATAATGTATCGCAGGTTTGTTTATGTAACAGTTTACAAATCATTTGTTGTGTAGTTAAATTGTTGTGCATTGACACACCTTACTCGAACCATCTGAATTTTTCTCGTTGGTTTAAGTGAGTATTGTTACATCATAACGTCTCGCAGTTTGTAGAAAGTTCTAGGCCTCAGTTGGGCAATATATATAGGTGACTAAGTTAGTGCAAGAAGTAAGTAAGTGAAAGTGAAAGTAAAAGTGAAGTTATACTGTGTGTGAGTTTAGCCATAATGAGCGATTTATAATGTGAGTTTCGGTGCTTGTATTATAATAAAAAGATAGAAAGGAATAATTTGTCTTGTCAAAAGGTGTTCTAAAGTAATTGAACCCGCCTGTGTCGACTTTGACGAAAAAGAGAGACAATTCTTTAAAGCTCTAGATACAACTTGGATAACAAATAGTGTAATGAAGTCTTGTGCATACGTTTGTTTTGTTTTGAATATATTATTTTAAAGCAAGTGGATTGAGTGCTGTCCGTTTATTGTTGAAATTTTTCTCCAACAAGTCACAGACTCCTCCTGTAAAGAATCTTGCCCAATAAAAACTTGACAGCAGTGACTACAATTTGCCGCTTACTTGTCACGCTTGTAGTGCATATACATCATTGTGTACAGATGTTGAGACTGATGTGCAACATATACAATTCAAGAAAACACTATCCCAACAGGAATAAAGAGATCAGGAAGCCATTCATCTATTCGATGTATGCCAACAAGTATATATGTTGCCATAGATACACTATATTGTACTGAATACAGGTTAATCATTTACTGCTATATAGGGAGTTAATTGGACGTGTATACTGCTGTCCTATCTTTACCACTCAGCATGACTGATTGTTCTGTAGATGTGCGATTACAACGTATGGGTTAGAAATTAAACTTCACGAAAAACGTGATAATCTTTGAAAGAGAATTAGTTGGCTGGAAACTTTTAGCTACGAGACGAACACATGTAATATCTAAAAATAACTATTCTCTTAAAAATCTTAGAACATAGGCTATTAATCTCACGAACACATTTACGGAAAAACATGGAATAACCTAAAAGTTTAAATGAATGAGCTAAACGACTGTTGTTAGGCAGAGAGATTGTGAATCTATTGAGTTTTGATGAACAAACACTTTTCTTCCTGTTATGAAACAGTGACGGGTTCTTGTTGCTATGGAAAATCGCATCTGACCTAAATCCATCCTTACTAAACTAAACATACATTAAGTTGTAAAAGTAGATACATTCTAAGCTCAACACTCTCTCCAGAAGAAACAGAACCGCCTATCCAATCAACTCTGTAAAGGGGTCGGGTTAACGTCTCTCCAACATTCCACCTTATTACTTTTTCTGTGCCGTATTTAGCACCCCCCCATTTTTTTGTTTTCCTCGAGCTGACTAATGTCTCACAAGAAAAGTATAATTTAAGATCTTCGAGAGTATAAGCCACTGTAACCTATTCTTGTGTAGGTAATAAAATATATTATTCATTTTGTTTTGTATAGTCAGATTGACATAAAGAAGGATATATTGATCCGATTTAAAGAAAACAAAATAAGGACTTCTTGAAAGAAAAGATTTTTATGATATACATGCTCTACAGCAAGTTAAAAAACAACCATTTATCCACATAACGAAAAATACTATATGTATAGAACATACTACATGTCACAACAAAGCACTGATCTATCTTCTTTCGGTATGCCTGAAGAAGACAGGCCAATGTTCTGTTGAGACATGTAGTATATTTTATACATGAAACTATTTTCGTTATGCTTATAAATAGTTGTTTACCAATTTACTATGGATTTAACATACTGTGCGCCCGTGCACAAGTATAATTCTTCTACTAACCAAACAAATGTTGTTGTATTTTTTAAAATCATAACAAAGTATTTTTAAGATCTTAAGTGACATGTACAATTTTCAAATAAAATAGTTAAAAATCTCAATAGAATGCCTGCTTCTAAATGAATGAAATATTTGCTGTGACTCTTGATTAGATATCGTTAACAAACCTGACATTCAATCAAAACCAAAACTATTTCTACTTTGACGAGGATCATTCTATTTGCTTTGTTACCATTGGAAGACAATATCTTATATGAAACGCGTCTCTTGCTAATTAATAAGATAATCAGGAACTCATCACCTCAACTATTCCAAAACGAATGATAAACATTACCGCGCGTTTAAGCTTCACCACCAATGAAGATAATTATGATAAAGAATGGTATTTTCAAACAAGGTTAAAAAAACAACAACAAAAAACCTAGCATTTTTCCATAAAAATGCGTAGATTATGATCTTCAGTGCGACTTTCACTTCTGACCACAGATCAAAAATATACAATATCAAAAGATACTTAAAAAACCTGCATTCATAACTCTATCCTTTATGTTTGTGAAATCCGAAAATTTGGTTGAAAGGCTACTTTGATCTGTGACTTACTTCATACAAAAAAGTCATCACTTCGTGTTAGGACAATATTTCATCCTTTTATTGTATTTATTTGAAATTTTATAGTTTTAATTTATGGGTTAACGTTTGCAAAAAACTGCCCCGTTAAGACCGAGTCAGCGATAATTGTTTAAAGGAGCGAAAAAGGAAATTAAAACAGCTAACAATTCTCGCAATAAATCTTAGAGCATTCATGAACAAATACAGATGACTTGTTTTTAAGCAAGTTTATTAGGCAATTAGAGCATATTTGTTCATGAATTGCTTAAAAACAATTCATCTGGCTCTAATTGCCTAATAAACATTCATGAACAAATACAGATGAATTGTTTTTAAGTAAGTGCAATTAGAGCATTCATGAACAAATACAGATGAATTATTTTTAAGTAAGTTTATTAGGCAATGCTCTCTAATCTTATCATTAGCAATTAAGAAATTAGAACTTAAATATTGAGTCATAATATATTTGTACATAATATACGTAGAAATAAAACGACACAATACCATTGTCAGGACCTTTGGTAGAGAGACCAATTCCAGACGTCATAAAATTAAAATCAAGAGCTCAAAAATTAATAAAACTCATTTAACGCCAGGTGGCCTCGTAAATATTTGGTACATTGAGAAAGTTTTAAACGAATGGCATTGTTAAAATTTTTTGTTTAAAGCTTAATAAAACGACAGGTTAGTACTAAACCGATTCTGTTACTTTGAGATTACATTATAATTATATTAATATGAATGTTGTTTTTCTATGCGATGTATTGTAACTCTGCTTAGCTAATGATTACTTTTTTCAGTTTGATTAGCTAAATCACAAACACACACTCATTATAATATATACAAATATATATATATATATAATGAAAGCAAAACTTCTTTTGTGAATTTAACTCCATTTAAAGTGTTTTAATGAATCTCGTCCTACCAAACATGCTCGCCCTTTCAGCAGTGGAGCGTTATAACGTCATAATCAATCCCACTATTCGTTGGAAAAGATTAGCCCAAGAAAGAGTTGATGGTGGGTGGTGATGACTAGCTGCCTTCCCTCTAGTCTTTCACTGCTAAATTAAGGACGGCTAGAGAGAAATAGCCCTCGTGTAGCTTTGCATGAAATTCAAACCAAACTAGCAACTGGTTTCGTGATATAAGTGGCACTATTTAGATACATATACAGCATTAAAGCCAGTCAGTTTTTAGTTTGTGTGACATTTTACAGTTTATATAATATATATAAATATATATTATATTTGATAATATATACTTAAAAATATATATAATACATATAATTTACTCAATAGATTCGCACTAGATTTGACTTCTAACGTTGTGTGTGTCACAAGGTGAAAATGTCATATATATTAACAGTAAATTCCTTTTTATACTCACCTCAAACCATTCTTACTTTTAAAATACTTACAAGGAAAATATAATCATTCATCATTAGCAACTACGGATGTAACAGTAATTTGTATGGATGTATGTAACATCTACGACTTCAGACGTGAATTCTGGCCCGGCATGGCCAGA
>NW_013666215.1:68754-84692 GCF_000517525.1 Limulus polyphemus
TTCAAAAACAAACAAACATCAGACGTGAATTCGTACAATTAATTTTTATATGTTAACGAGAGATGGCGTCACAAGAACAGGTATAAATATGATACAATATTCAGTATATGGTTAGTCACTTTATAAACTTATAATGTCGATTTTTGTATACGTGGTTAAGATGCTATACAACAAGAATTTGTAGATATGTTGTTTAAGTAATGGCCGCTTTTCATTAATTTGTTTATCCGCGACGAAATGGAGAACAATAAACCAAAACGAAGTGAAAGTCATGCACGGGGTTTTGGGTTGTTTTTCACTCACCATAGTGGGAATATATGTGTATTGGATTTGAAGTTTGGGGAAAAAAGTATAGCACTTATATACAAAAACTTCCTCATCTAACACGAAGATAAAAAATAAAATATTTACAACTTCTTGAAACTCGCATTTTCTATTCGTTTTATTTTACGTTTGAAAAGATAGCTTTTTAAAAACTAGAGCAATGCGTCTTAGATACTTTATTGATAGATAGTGGTCTATGTATTTTAAAGAATCTACAAGAGGAAGTCAAAACGTAAATCTAACTTGAGTGATTTATTCAGTATCGCCCCCCTTTTTTTAAGTGATTAACCCTAAAAATAGGCACGATTTGGAACCTCAACCCCGTAGTTTTGGAAACCATTCTTGATGTTCTATGTATTATGACTACAACATAAATCTTAAGATTAACAGAAAAATTCTAAATAATGAGATAACTTGTTAGATATACTTAACCAAACTTAAATGTGTTAGACAAGTCTACTCAGTAGTTGTTGTTTTACACACAGAGAGACACCGCGGTAAACAATTCGATTAGTTTAAAGTTCTTATTTATCGCCCCCCAGTGGCACAGCGGTATGTCTGCGGATTTACAACGCTAGAAACCGGGTTTCGATACCCGTGGTGGGCAGAGTACAGATAGCCCTTGTGTAGCTTTGTGCATAATTAAAAACAAACAAACAAATCTTATTTATTTATTTTTTGCTGAAAACAACAACAACTTATTTTTTGGGTAAGTAGGCCTTGGCCTTTATTTCAGATTTTAAACTTCTATTTAGTTGTAGATTAAAAATTTTTCTTTGTTGAATATTCTGAAGAAGAGATTAAAGAAGACCAGTTTTTAAGATACAATAATACAACCATGGAATACAATGCCGAAAAAAATAAAGATTTGGACATTTATTTTACCATTATTTAAATAACTAACAGGTGCGATATTGGAAGGGTTATCGGATGCGAACCTTAACTGCATTTTGATGGTCACAGAAGATTAGATATGCCATACTGTCGAACGTGGTGTTATAATTTCATATTCGTAGTATCTTTGATTGGCTAATTTATATTTGTTTCTAAATCAAAAACACACTGGGCTATTTGCTGTGTCCACCGCGTAGAATTGAACCACGAATTTTAGCGTTGTAAGCCTGCAGATTTACCGCTGTTCCATCGGAGGACTCTTTCACTAATATGGTTATGAAAACTGATATGGATCATGAACGGCTCAAAATTTACATATATTAATGGTTTCAGACAGTGGCTCCTTCCCATTGGAAAACCCCTGGCAATGTCTAAGACCTAAAGTTTGATTTAGTCTAGATTATGTTTGCCTCGTGGTTGGCATGCCTGAATATGAATCCATGGTTCGCATCCCGTTGCATTGGGTGGGTTATAAGAGTGAATGTTAAATCCCACTATTTGATTAGAGTAGCTCAAGAGTTGAAGGATAGTGCTGTTGACCCCCTGCCTTCTCTCTAGTCTGCTCACCAGTAAGTTTGAAGACTCATAACGCTTCAAACCGAGTTTCGTTACCCGTGGTGGACACAGCACTGATAGCCCATTGTAGCTCTGTGCTTAATAAAAAACAACAACAGCAAAACAAAACTCTAGTCTATAAGTTCAAAATCAGGGACTTTTAGCGCAGATAGCCCTTGTATAGCTTTGTCTAAATATATTTAAGCAATTAAACTGTAAGAACGATTATCTGGTAATTCTTACTTCTTGGAGAAAAAGAAAAGCAGATATTTACATGTGCGAAACCTTGCTATTTCTCCACATGAAGAATAAGTTTCTAAGCTGTAGTGCTTTTGAAATTTTTTCTCTCATTGTTTGGCAGAAAATGGCACGAGGCTTGTTACATCAAGGTGCACATACGCTTCGTCGAACGTCACTACGCACTGTCTTTTTTTTTCACGTTCTGATATTTTCTTTACATTTTCGCAATTGAGATGTAGTATGCTCATTTTATGGTTAAGAGCTGGTTTTCTTAGCTTAATGGTAAGAGATTCTAGCATTCTAAGAATGGAGATTGAAGTGGGAAAAACTGGAAGTAAGCACAATATCACATGTGCTTATACAGTGGTTGGTAATACCACTGATTTTGTAAGCTTAAGCGTGATAGTGTTCTTTTATTCGACTGCAGAACCTTCAACTGTTGGATCCAATATATCCTTGGTTGCATTTCTGGCACCTGAACTCATATACCTCTAACTAGGTATTCAATATATGTTTGTCTTTAAAGTTGAAGAACCCTTTTAACCTGGACTCTATTTTAAAGATATTTTTAAGTGAGCTTGTGGATATAGCTGGATATGAATTTTATTCATGTCCTTAAAACAGAGAAGTTTGCTTGTTGAGTATAAGGTGAACCAAAATCATGATTAACTTCTCAAACTGAGAACAATGCGAATAATATCAATCAACTGATGGATTAGCTTAAGCTGCTTCAGACGATCGGCAAGCGACTGATTAAATATACAGAATTCTACCTGGACGTACATCTTTCCCAAATGTTATACTAAAGAAGTTTCTTAATGCCAAATTACTTTAACATATAGACCTATATACCAAGAAGTTAAAGCTCCCACAAGTGCGATAGAAGCAGCAAGACATAAAACAGCAGAGGCATGAGATAAATTGTCCAAAATGCCCTTAATATCAATAAGTCAAAGATAAAGCTGTTTACTAGTTTTGTAAACTCAATAAACCGAAAGAATGTTACATGATCATGTTCACAAACAATTTCAATTGTAAAATTAACTTAATAATTTTCAATCTCTCATAGGCCGGTATACATCAGGTTCGTGTTCTTAATAACAGGATAAACACCCCTGCTTGAAAGAAGTGGATACAATACCGGTAATAAGTATAATGCTGAAGAAGACATAAAAGATTTGCAAAGAACCAAAATGGAGCAAATTCGAAATGATTCGAATGAATACGATCATAACCAGGAGAACATTTAATACTCTTCAAAATAATCTTAAGATCTGACTGTAGAAGGTTAACAGAACAAATTCTTGCTCTGTAAAAGAGATTTTACAAAGCTAGAATATCAAGAGGGTCATAGTTCAATGAAAATAGAGAAGCTTGAAAATGTTTTTCTTATTCAGAAAATAAGGGCGTTATATCAGATTATGCTGGACTATTTATCGTTCCTGTCCGCCTCAGGACTTTCCAAATTCCTTGCTGGTCATTATCAATTTTAACAGATGCTTCGTGACAATGGGTTCGTTATGACGACGAAGTGCACGTTGAAAAATAGGTTTCGTGGCTTTCATGACAACAAAAATAGGTTTCGTGGCTTTCATGACAACAAAAATAGGTTTCGTGGCTTTCATAACAGCAAAAATAGGTTGGTTAAAAGTGTAATTAACGTAAAACTCTTTTTTTTTACTTCTTATGTCATCATGGATAACTAAACGCTGTTGCATACAGACATGCACGTACATGTAATCCGCTCGAAGTTGTAGTAGCGAAGTCGTTTACAAATAGTATTAGTTTTTAAGCTTAGGTATGCATAAATAATAAGGCACTGTGGATAAAACTGTACAAGCGAATACTTATACTTCTAAAACAGATTCCTCGAGCATTCGAGTCAATCTCCCTTCAGGCAGTTTGCCAACTCAAGAAAAGCAGTATTTACTGTTGCATGAAAATTTCACTACAGAGATACCAACTTTTCCTAAGAACAACAAATAAGCAAAAGTCACGTTCGAAAATTAATCTAATACCGTGCTCACATCCTCTAAAAACGCCACCTCGTATTCATTACAACTGATAGGTGGCGTACACTATGTTTCTACAGATTCTTCACAGTAATGATGGCCCTATTTTTTGCCATAGAAAAGAACATAACACAAATTTCAAGCATTCTCTGAGACCAGTATTTATTGTGTATAAATGTATTTGAAACGCTAAGATCGTGCAATTGTTTTTCTGAGACAAAGAATAAGGATTACTTGTACATATATATGTGTATATGTGTGTGTGTGTGGAGGAAGTCTAAATTTCCAACATGAAATGTGATTCTTAGAAAATATAACACACTAAACACCTATATCTGCGAAAAATTTTAAATGAATTAGTGAATTACAAACACAGTTTTCACATAGAAATTATCGTATTTAACGTGTCGTTAAGTCAGGATTTTTTATTTATTTATTTTGTGTTTGCTCTCTACTCAGTTTAGGACTCAGTGTGGCCCTTTGGTAGAGCTCTGGACTTCACAGCTGGCGAACCGGGTTCAAATCTATGTTATACCACAAAATATTTCCCATAATTTGATATTGAGTGCGTTATAAGAGTAGTAGTTAATCCCTTAGCGTGAATGATGTTGAATGACTGCCTTCCCTTTAGCCAGTATTAATGATGGTTGAAGATAGTCTTAGTAGCTTTGCCGTAAATATAAAATACAAACACCTTTTTTTTTTTCATTCAGAAGATAATATCATATTGACTTTTCACTATGAGAACGCTTGTTACCAAGCAGAATGTGGCAACAGATAAGATAGCAGCCAGTCATAGGCTTACTTGTTCCCCAGAAATAGATAATGTTAAATAAATTGGACTCTCACAAAAGATCCCTGTGCCTCAGAAGGAGATCATGTGTTGAAATCCCGATACGGGAAGTAGCATTAACAAAAAAGTTGGAATTCCGTGTGGAATTATAAGATTAACGTAAACTAGCTCAAACCTCAAATCAGGTGTCTTACAGGTTCGCTAATGTCCAACGTCTAACATCTGTTTGAATTTATTAACGTAAATTCCTTGAAGTTGTTTGTATGCATTTGATAGTCCATCAGGATATCTCCAATGTATTTATTCAATTGCCAGATTACTTATTCTTAAGTACTGTTTTCTTTTTCTTCAGTAAATATAAAATTATTTGTTTGTTAAATGTTTCATTCAGAAATTAAGAAACTTTATAGAAATAGTGAAAATCAATATTTTTGCCAGTTGTATATTTTGTAGAACTTTATCAATAATGTTATTTCCAGTTAAACAAACTAATATGCTTTGCTGTGCAAACAAAGCACCATCATACGAGAGGTTATTCTATTTAATCAGTGTACATAAAAACATAGTGATATTACACGTGTTGAGTCGTTGTGTACTGGGCTATGTTGAGCATACTAAATGTTTCGTAAAGATTTGGAAAAATAAACACATAAGATATAACTCTCATACGTAGGTTTCTTATAAGGCAATTCTTAGTCGTAAAGAGCTTAAGATTCTTAGGAACTCTCGTTACGTTTAGTGTGAAGGTGATATAATCACTTAGATACACAAGTTAAATTGCAAAAGCTGTTAAGAATTGCCTTCTCGTGGCATTTAAACAAAAATATTAACCATCATAGTACAACTTGATCGAGTTGCTTAAACCCAGTTAAAGTAGGTCACTCGTGGGTAATGCGTCAAAACGTACACACGACACCTGCTATACAAAACACAAACACGTGAGCACGTGGTTTGACTCAACATTTTTATAGTGATAACACACGTAACTACGCAGCTGTGCATGCACATGATCATCATTAAGATTTTCTACAGTCGTGTTTCTGCATCCCACTTTAAACATTACCAGGTGGTTTAAATGACATTTATGTTTCAGGTTATCAAAGTAATGCACTTTCCAGCACATTCCGCTAGTGTGAGCTTATGTAACTGAGTTATATTTACACAGGACTGTAAGTGAAAAATATCTTGAAATACTGCAGTTGGGAAACGAGCAAGCAAGTGGACGAGAAAGGAGATCTTAACAGATTCGATCATGATGAAAAAACGACAACAAATTTTATGATCTGTTACAGTAACATAAATTTAGTTAGGATGTGTGGTGTTACCATACTTTAATGAACTGATAATTTATAATCTATGAAAATAAAATAACAGATTCGATCACGGCCTAAGATGAAAAAACGACAACAAATTTTATGATCTGTTACAGTAACATAAATTTAGTTAGGATGTGTGGTGTTACCATACTTTAATGAACTGATAATTTACAATCTATGAAAATAAAATAATTTGTTAGATAGAGTAGAAAGTTCCTTCCTATTTGAAATTTAATAGAAGTAGGTGTAGTAGGCGTAATGTTTGCCTGATGTTTGAACAAACAAACACCTTTGTATGCTATATTAATAATAATAATAAACCTTTGAGTTATGGAAAAATGTAACATATTTTAACTGATAAGCTTTTCAGCCATACACACCAACATGATTCTCTTATAGAGGTCTTACACCGTAAATCCATGACGTTATGAAACTTCCTGTTCCATTCAACGCCGCCATATCAACAGCAGTCCTTACAAATACAAGATCTGGTAAGGCTTTAAATGCTGTCAGTGGCTTTAACATCGCTATTCAGTTTCTCGATACATCTTTCTTTATGCGTATCGCTGATATGATTTACAGCATTACATATTAGAAGCCAGATTTGTCATTTTTCACCTAAGACAAACGAAAGCACTTGACATCCAATATGGAGGAGTAAACTATAGACCACGTGAATTATTGGCATCAGTACAAGACCTCTATAAATTTTGTCTGAACCATAATTGTATGAAAAGAATAAGGAACACCTTTTTCATTAGACATACTTCTGACTAAACGAAATTAGCATTATATTATAAAGACTAACACCGCCTAAAAATGTAGATTTCTAACAGCCATGACTTAAGCTTAACAAGCTGTTTGTGTTAAACTGATAATCTAATTTTATAAACACTTAATATCTTTAATCAGAAGTTGTAATAGTGCGTTTGCTAAGTTCCTTCACATACAAGTTTTTCGTTCTACAAAAAACAACAACAAAAAAACTGTTTATCTGTTAAACACAATGTGCACAATGGGCTAGCTGTGCTATGCCCCCACCCCAACACAGGGAGCAGCATATGTGATATAGTTAATACCCACTTATTGATGGAGGGGACAGATTTTGGAAAACAGATAATCAAAATAAATTAGCTCGTATTCACTATTGTTACACGTCACTGGAATTTACCCCCCACCCCCCACCAGCAGAGCAGAGCACAGATAGCCCTTTGTGTAGCTTTGTGCTTAATATCACACAACAACAACACTGGACATTATTAATTAATAAATCTATGACAGTGCATTATTATCAAACATTCACACGAATGTAGTTTTCATGAATTTATCTTAATTATTGATATTATTATTATTAAGGTATTAAAAACATCTGAGCTACTCATTATTATTATGTTTATTGTGTTTAGTTTCAATTATATTTATTTAATTTTTTATTTTTATTTAACACTGATTTTTATATCAATTTAGAATATGAAACTTGGGGCACAAAACCTAAACTGGGTGGATAAAATCCCCCTATGACGCTGGCTCTGTGCTCATGCGAGAATCGAGCCCTAAACTTTAGCATTATAAGTCATCAAGCCTACAACTGAGCCACCCATGAGACAAAAGTAAACATAGACATCGCTTAGACGACGACATTATTTTTAGCGAGTGATTAATAAAATCTTTATGCGTCTTGGACGTATTAGATTTTAACATTTGTAAACAATGGTTTGGTTTGGTTGGTTTGAATACCGTGCAAAGCTACACGAGAGCTATCTGCGCTAGCCGTCCCTAATTTAGCAGTGTAAGACTAGAGAGAAGGCAACTAGTCATCACCACCCACCGCCAACTCTTGGGTTACCCTTTTACAATGAATAGTGGGATTGGGCGTTACGTTATAACGCCCCTGCGGCTGAAAGGGCGAGAATGTTACACAAAGCTACACAAATGGGTCATCTGTGCTCTGCCCACCACTGGTATCGAAACCCAGTTTCTAGCGTTGTAAGTCCGCAGACATACCGATGTACTAATGGGGGCCCTGAAGATAATAATGAAGATTTGAAGTTGTAGAAGGCTCACAAGATGTCAGATATATATCGAAATTTCCGGTTGTTCTTGTAAGAAAAATGGCTGAAGAAACTGGAATCACAGCAATATCAATCGGTCACATATCTGTCAAGTCTCCCGATACAGCTCAAATATATACTATCATGGTCTTGGAAACAGACGGCCGCGTAAGGTGAAAGTTTGGCACGTGTGGATGGTCTGAGACTAACATTGCGTGTCGAACAATATTGTGTAGTTACGGTCATCTCACTGACCACAATCCATGATGATGGAACTAATTACAAGAATAGCACGAATCTTGGTTATAAAGTGCGATTAACCTATATACTACACCTCTCGATTGCTCGGTTGGCTTGGTATTAATTTAACTTTACTACTAAATGCCATTCTGCGCCAGTTAAGAAGTTCTACCTTCTGAGACTTATTGTCTCATAAATGACTTTATAGTATTTCAACCTGATATAGTAATGAATTAAAGGCCTCTTAAGTAGCGGCATACAATGTATAATAAACATACTATTACATACACTTTTCTTTGTGGAAACTAAACTTGGCCTAAGTGGACTTTTGGCAAGAAGAAGGGAACTATATATATATAGTGTTTATGATATGCCAATTATCTCTATAGTGTGAAGAATTTGTTGTACATACGTTTAACTTGTTTTGAATATATACACTGAGCGGTCACAAGTAAATAGACACCTAATTTTTCGTCATTTAACTGATTTATGCTAACTAATTTGTGTTCACAGAGCACTATATAAATGAAAATGGTCCGCACACTAATTATCTTGTGCTACAACATGCCTAGGACTCAAGGTTCTCTCGAATTGTCAGTTTTGTTAGAGGAAGATAGTTGGTCAAGCAGATGGTGGAATAAGTCAGCGGCAAATTTCACAGAATTTGGGAATCCCGCTTTCAGCAGTCAACAGAATCATCGTGCAGTTCAGGAAACACGGCAAGGAAACAACTGAGCAGCGTCCGGGTCGTCCTGGTCCATCAGAGTGGACAAAAAGGGCTGTCAAAAGAAGAATCAAAATGGATCCTAGATTAATGACTGCAGAAGTGGCCAAAGTTGGTGGGATGAGCCCAAAATCTGTTCAATGGATCCTCCACAGATTGGGTTATCGTTGCAGAGCAGCTAGACAGAAGCCCTTATTAAGACCTGCCAACATAGTCAGATGAAAGAAGTGGGCAAGTGATATGATGACCAAGCCTCTGGACTTTTGGAAGACCATATTGTTCTCAGACGAATCAAGATTTGCTCAGTTTTCGGACAGTGGAAGGATATGGGTCTGGAGAATGTCTCACCAAGAGTTTTGGCTCAACAGATTGCAACCAACTATGAAACATGGTGGTTTCAGCGTGATGGTTTGGGGAGCTGTTTGGGTTGGAGGGAGATCGAGCTAAGTGGAGTGTGTTGGCAACGTAAATTTTGCGAAATATGTCGAAATATTGGAGGAAGGACCCTTGCCACTTTATTCCTCGGGTTTCGTGGACAAGAACACAATGTTGTTCCAGGAAGCTGGAGCACCGTGTCACACTGCTAGAAACACCCAAAAGTGGCAGGAAGAAAATGGTATCCAGAAGTTGCCCTGGCTGAGCCAAACTCCTGACATGAACCCCATCGAAAACCTCTGGGCCATACTCGAGAGTCAAGAAACAACCAAAAAAACCAACATCGAAGAGTGATCTACTCCAAGTTTTGAAGCAAGAGTGGGTGAAAATCCCACAATCTAAAATTGACGAGATGATTCTCATGATGTCCCAAAGGATCAATGAACTCCATGAAGTGAAAGGAAGATCTACTAGATATTAATTAAATTATAAATATATCAATTCATGTGAATATGACTGAAAAATTTCATTTTTTCTGAAATGTGGTGTCTATTTACTTGTGATCATGCTGTTTAGTAATCATGTTTATTAACTGTATAGAGTTATACATTTTGTGTGTGCAGTTTATACTACAAATAATGTTATTTAAATCATTACATTTAACCAAGTTCAGTTTTTACATGTAATTATACACTTTTTTGTGTAGAAGTTAGTCCTCCAAGGCCTGGTGAGTGTTGGATATACAAGACTGTTTAGTATAGGTGATATCATTTGATTTATTTTGTGAATTAATATTTAATAATTGTTTAGTTTTAATGACAAGAGTATTAAAAATTAATTATTAAAGGCGATAGTTATGACAAGTTTGGTTGCATAACTCTGTAAGAATCGTACATTGTGTGTGTGTGTGGTTCAATTGTTGTAGTATTGTTGATGCCAAGTTATTCGACTCTTTGGTATTTTTCTCAGTACCTTAAGTTAGTATTGTTACATTATAGTTCTGCTCACGTAATTTAGTGAAAGTTTGAGGCCTCAGTGAACACTCAATAAATATAGGTGACCAAGCAAGCACAAGTCCAGTGTAGTTCAGTCAGAAAATTAGTTAGTGAAAGAAAACATGAAGTTAGCGGGTTTGTGAGTGAGCAACTGTAATGGGCGATATTCTAAAGTGAGTTTCACTGTTTAATAGAGATAAGGAGAATAATTTGTCTAGTCAAAGGGTATTCTAAAGTAATTGAGCCTGTCTGTGTGGACTTTGATGAAAAGGAGACATTTCTTTGAAGTTCAGGATATAACTGTGGTAACCCACAGGGTAGCTTAAGTGAATTATTCACTGATATTATTGTGATAAGAGTAGTAAAAAATAATTCGTCTTGTCAATTGGATTCTAATGTAAGTGAATCAGCCTAAGTGGATTTCTGACAAGAAAAGAGAATTATTAAGAGTTTGAGGTACAACTGTGATATCCATAGTGTAAAGAATTTTTGTACATAGCTTGATTTGTTTTGAATATATTGTTATGACAGCGGAAGTCACGTGACTGTTGTTGCATGCGTGACTGAATTTCTCGAATTATCGGGGAACTCCGCGAATTTTTGAGAAGCCTCTTTGTTAGTAGTTACAGTGAGGTTTGGGTAATTTACGATTCTGTTTCGAGCTAGTGTGCATTTTGCACTCATACAGAGCAAAGTTATCGAGGTTGTGAATAGCTGTGATTTATAGCATGTATTATAAAAATCATTACGTTTAAAATGACGAGAAACATACTGACCGTGGAATTACTGTGTACTAAAAGTTTGTATCGAGAAAGAATAAACTGGTTTAATCAAGAAAGGACTTGCATCGCTGAAGTTCCTCAGAAAGAATTTCTACCAGAAATTAACAAACAAGCAGATATATAACAATATTATTTTAAAACAAGTGGAGTATGTGCTATTCGTTTATTGTCGAATTTATCATCAACAAGTCACAAGCACGTACTGTAGAAGAATCCTTAGCTCACTCACATATATATTAAACACTGACAATGAGCACAACACTTTACTTAATTAACTAGTTCTTGCTTCTAAGTAGCATTACAAGATTGCAGTATGTTTATTTTCATATTGAAGTTTGTGAGGTACTTGTAAGATATACACTTATATCTGCTTTATATACTTGATTAGCTTAGACTTTAATTGGCACAAGTTTCAGTTTTCATTACCTTATTTTCTGTAATCTTGGTAACTGTTCTAAACTCTTGAGATTATGTATAATCGTATGACACATCACATTGTTTTCATACCTCATTAATGGAGTAATATTTGCTTTAAATAAATTTACAAGAATATACCTGTTTATATAAATGATTTAGTATTTCCTTAAGACTTCGAAATGTGCATTGAATTTTTCAAATAAATTTCTTTCTCCTCACATTAATTTGCCTTCACACACAGTCATTTTACAGACTACTCTGGAAGTTCAGTTACTCTTCTATGACACTTTAAATTTCAATCTATCTGTACTACACAGCATCATTTATAAATACTGTGCATTTCTTAGTTCACTAAGGAAATGGTAAAAGTTGTTTTCTTTTTCATGCTATAATTCTAAATTATGAGCATTGATAGTATGAAGCATTAATAAAGTTTCCTAAAAAGTATTATATTATTTATAATTGTAGTATGAATGAATTTTGAGGGTAATATGTTATTTATAATTTTAAGCTGAATATTATTCATGAGCATTACATGCCAATTTTATAAGTATTTTCTATTCAGAGTTTAAAGCTTTTCCTTTGTAATCTTTTGCTATTAATAGTCTCAAACGCTCACTAATAATAAGCTATGATGATGAGTAAGTGTTCTAGTTCCAAGTCATCAGAAGAGCTTTCCATTTTAATTTTCAGCAAACCTTCCACCAGAATTTGATGAATATCCTGAAATTAGTGAAATCACAACTGCCAGAGTGAGTACATATCTGTGATGTTATGTATCTTTCAGAAGACTTTCTTGAAAAATCAGCAAATCAGAAACCTTTTCAACTTCATTACTTTTTTGTTTGACTGAATTTTCAAATGATTACAATTTTCTATAAATATGTTGTAATACTTTTGTTGCATGAAATTAACTTGAAAATTCTTGTCTGGTTTAATAAAAAAACTGCTGTGTATGTACATTTTTATGTCAGATAGCCTGTATCACATTATACATACTTATTCAACTGTAATTAAACATTTTCATTATATGTGTGTGTTTGCATGTATATGTGCTGAATGCATAGAAGTGAAGCACTGCAATGTATCGTTTAATTTTGGAGGACATGAAAAAATAATATCAGTGTTAAAACTTTATTTGGCTAGTTAAGACAAAGTATATATATATATTTTATAAAAGTGCACATAGTTCTGTCTCTTGCTGTATGCTTTAAGTTTAACTAGCATAAAATACTTGCACTGCATTGCATGGTTCAAAGGTCTTTATGTTTCACAGAGATGCCAAAGACACAGATAGAACTCCTTCTTTATCACCACTAACTTCTGTAGCTATTCCGAGAGGTGTCTATGATCAATAAAAATATTGTTATATCAACATATTGGTCCATCTAGTCAGTCCTATCCACTAAGTTAAACTTTAAAATGAAAATAAAACATTCAAATTCAGCGCTTATCATTCAAATATTTACGAAGCCTTCCCTCAAACACCCTTAAACTTACTGCACAAATAACAGTAACTGAAGGTAAGTAATTCCAAAGGCTAACTACCAGGTTTTTATATATATGAATGGGTCTGTGACTTGTTGGCTATAAATTTAAACAATAAACAAACTGAACACAGCCCACTTGTATTAAAATAAAATACTAAAACAAATCAAATATACATATATAAATGTTTGTTATATTGTTGGTTATCACAGTTGCATTCAGAGCTTTAACCAGTTGTCTCTTTTTGTCAAATGCCCACACAGGTTTGTTCACTAACTTTAGAACACAATTGACAAGATGAATTATTATTCTCTATTCTGGTGTTACAATACAATCTGCGATAATTCCACTTTAAAATCACCACTATAACTGTTGGTTACCACAGTTTTATCTAGAGCTTTAAATAATTGTCTCTTTTTCGTCAAAGTCCACACAGGCTGGTTCAATTACTTTTGAATACAATTGACATAATAAATTATTATTCTCTACTCGTTATTACAATACAGTCTGTGATAATTCACTTAAAAATCGCCACTATACGATCTTTATGGCTAAATTAACGATCATGCAGTCTAGATCTATCTATTTATTTAACTATTTCTGTCTTACTACATTTGGTATACATATTTATAGCTTGACCAAAGCCTAGAACTTTCTACCTACTACGAGATATTCTGGTGTAATAATACTAATCAAGATAACAAGACCAATTTAGAAGGTTCTAGTAATGATGCAATAATACAAGTGCCAAATCACCACAGTGGAACTACACAATATATGATTTGTACACATTTATATAAACAAACCTGTAATAAACTATCACTTCTAAACATAACTAAGTTTAACACTCACATCAAACTTAAATTGAAACACTCATGTATATCTAACACCACCCTATTAGGAAAATAAAGTTATCTTAACTGAAGATGACTCCTAATTGCCAAAATTTATATTCTGTCCTCGAATCCTAGCATTCTAAACCATAAAGTACAAATAAAAAAAAAGACAAACCAGTAATATCAATTCTATTCTTAAACATCTCAATCAGATCACCTTTAACTCTTCTTTTTTCAAGAGAAAACAGTTTTAGAGGTCTTAACCTATCCTTGTATGATAATCTTTCCATGTTTGAAACCGTGTTTATATACCCTTCATTCACAAGCTAGGAGGATGAAATGTGTCAAACATACTCAGGTATCAATTCATCATAAATGCTATGTTATGTGTAAAGTATACTTTAAACAGATGTTTTACACACACCGTGTAAAGTCAATCATTTCCATCATGATCATACACATTTGTTTAGCAAGAACAACAATATCATTGCTGGAATCATCCCATTTTGCTATTTCCATGTCAAATTTGCTCTTTTCACTCTTGAAAGTCTCCACTTGAGCTGCAATCTTTTCCTTCTCCTCCTGAGATAAGTAGCGGTAAGCATCCTAAAATAAATAAAAAATAATGGTAAGCATCTTTAAAAACCTAAAAAAATAGTAGGCATTCTGAAGTAAAATACAAGTTTTGAGAAAAGCACCCTTAAGTAAAATAGAAAACTAAGGTAAATTGTTATCAGGGGGAATAAAAGCTAAGTCATCTTTACCAATATATTGCAGGGTGGTAGGTTAGTGGTATTTAAATATAATGTGATTTTTTATCTTCTTGTAATGTTACATTATTTATTCTGAATTTATTCTTTGTTCTGTATATAACAATAAAATTAAAGCATATCATGTTTTCTGAAATAAGGTTGTTTGGTTTAAACTTTATACATACAAATATTTTTAGGATATAATCCTTTCATTGTGTGTGAAATAAAATTAATTCTTTAGAAATATAAATTACCTGTGATGAAATCACTTTAGAATATGTGAAATAAAGCTGTCTAGAGGAAGTCTGGACATAATAAACTATTTAAAATGAAGACATCATATGCTGTGTGAAACAAAACTTTTCGTAATAAACTTTTATGTGGTATCTTCAAAACTCCATCATTACTTATAAAATGCTCCAACTGACTATAAACAATGTTGAGTCCTTCTGTCAGTCTCATCAAATATTTTACAAACACAGTATATTTCAAATGACTGAATTCTTGTGTTTTACAGTCCTGTATAAGTAATGTTACTGAGTAGGTACCCTAATGTTGTTGTGGGTTATGCTATGTTCAGGTGGGGATGGGTTGGTCTTGTGACAGAGCACAGAATTTAAGAGATGATGAGCCAGTTTCAAATCTGTGCAATAACACAAAATATTCACCACACTTTAAGCTATGGATAAATTATAAGAGTGACAATCAGTCTTGTAGCTTAGAAGATGGTTGATAGGATACTGCCAACAGGCTGCCTTTCCTTGAGTCAGTAATGCAGCAGACAGCCTTAATGATGTTAGGAAAACATGTAGGTTCAAGAAATTAACCCAACACAAAGGTACAAAATCATATAACCTGAGCACTTTTGAAACATGAACCTTACATGTTCATTCCCAGTTTGCCCCTGAAGAAGAAAGGTCCACCTTTCCAAAGAGCTTGGGTTATAGGGTTTCATATCTTTGTGTTGAGCAGATACCCTTAATAGCTTTACCATAAAAATGAAATATAAATATTTTCTGGAACATGTACATTTTATGAAATGAGTTAAATTGTATTTCTCTTACACTACATTATTATTACATCCATTTTAAACAGCATAGCCATGTGTTTTATATATATGTTTATATATATATATATATAAATA
>NW_013666215.1:85692-91355 GCF_000517525.1 Limulus polyphemus
CCCAAAAGGATCAACGAACTCCACGAAGCGAAAAGAAGGTCTACTAGATATTAATTGAATTATAAATATATCAATTCATGTGAATATCACTGAAAAGGTGGTGTCTATTTACTTGTGACCACGCTGTGTATATTACTTTGAAAACAAGTGAAGTGCGTGCTGTTTATTCATTGCTAAATTTATTGCTAAAAATTCACACCTACTTTAGAAAAATCCAGATTTTTAATTTCTGACAAGCTCTCTTTTCACTTCAAAAATATACAAATATTTAAAAATAAAACTTCTTATGGAATGAGTTTTGAAATAGAAAATGTCTTAAGTTATGTCATTATTACTATTATATAAGTGTTTGTAACATTCAAATAATTAGTTAGAAATTGGTGTCGTTTTAGCTTTCAAGAATCTCAAGTAAGTTAATTTAGAATTAATGATGAGTGTTTGAGCCAATTGCTTCTACACCGATTTGTTATTAAAAAGGCTTTGTACTATTATTATTAGTAATATTATATAATTTAATTTACAAGCGTATTGTTCCTCTCAGCCCTAACAATATATAATGTGTCTAGCCAAAGGAAAATTACTTTAAAAATACTTTTGATGTGAATATAGACTTTCTGTTTGCTTCATAACTGATAACATATACATAGTGGTGTATACAGTTTCTAAAATAAACATAGATGTATAACATGTTCAACTGCACAAAGGAAGCTCACGTCATACATAAGTTTTTTAATTAACTTAAGGTTTTGAAATTCTGTTCTTTCATATCACTAAGCACAATAGTGCTTAGTATGTAGGAATGGGGCGAGAAAAAAATGGCTGCCGCATTCAATCTATTACTCTATGATGCTTACAAATAACTGCAAAAGTTGAATTATAGCCTTATTTGAGCACCTAATTGTCATTATCGAGTGTTTCACAGCTTGTAAAACTCTGAATATCATTGAAAACTATTGCTAAAGTGGAGAACTGGGAACTAGATAAAGAGCCAAACTGTTCATCTTTCTTTTTTCTTTTCCAACACTAGCCAAAAAATTAGTGAATCTTTTGTAATGGCGTTAGAAAAACATTTTAGCTTACTTGGAAACAGGCTATCACTAAGCACGGTAGTACTTAGTATGCAGGGATGGGCCGAGAAAACATTGGTCGCCCCATTCAATCTATATCTCTATGATGCTTACAAATAATTGCTAAAGCTGGGTTATAGCCTTATTTGAGCACCTAATTGCCATTTTCGAGTCTTTCACAGCTTGTAATAGTAATATTATTCTGTTCTCCTTCACACATATATTTGTGGGGAAATAATAAAAAGGAAAACTAGTACTTAGCAGTGAGTTCAGTTTATAAACATACATTATTTCCATGTTTCATAAATAAGTTTCATTTCTGTTTGCTAGATGGCAGCACAAACTGTTCTTATATAACGACCGTTTGTGGCTTTTCATTCACAAACATGATATCTGCCAAAACAATTTCAGTAAAAATAAAGAAAGAAAAACCTACATTATTCAAGGTATGAAGGAGATCAACTATTTATGCAACCAAAAAATCTATGTATATATTGTTGATGTTTGATTTAAAAAAAACACCAGTTTCTTAATTGTCAAAACAATACATTATATAGTGGTCTGCTTTTCTTCAAATTTTCAGTGAGGCCGAGCCTGGCAGGTGTGTGTGTATGCATGGTATCATACTTTATGGCCTGAGATCTGTATGATTTAATCACTATTAATCAACATGACCCTAGCATGCAGTGAGTTGGGGATAAAGTTGGAAGGTGTGGGTCCTATAAATATTCCTATAAGTTTGTACAGTGGTTCTGGGTAATCGTACCATCCTGGAGAAACCATTCCAGCTTCCCTGGCCCTCATTGTAATCCAAAATTAGAGAAACTGACAAGACTGATATGATATTGACAATATACATTACCATTGAATTATAAAAATAAAACAAATGTTCACTTATCAACATACTTCAATAAAAGTGTTTAAAAAATGAGAGGAAACAATTAATAAAAATATTTTGCAAAAATTAAGTATGATATAGGAATGAAAATGCGAAAAATATACGAAAACAAGGTCGGGATGAATACACAAAACCGTACAAAAATCACTACATAAGTAACCAAATCTTTCCAAGAATAACTTTTATCTACAACTAAATGTTGAATTCTTGTCAATTGCATGAATTCAGGATTGAATAAAAGTATTTTATCTGAATAGTGCTATACGGTCTTACATTGGCATGATTGATTGAATAATAACCACAAGCTTGTAAGATTGACTCAGTACTTACTGGCTAACTTTTGTAGGGATTTTTTGTATTCATCCCTACCTTGTTTCTGTGCTTTTAGGCATTGCCAACCCTACGTCATACTTAATTTTTGTAATTTTGTATTAATTGTATATATATGTCATTCGTTTCTTGGAATTATAAAAAGTAATTAAAACATATAAACAAATTAAAATTGTTGATTAGCGAATTTTTTATACTTGGCCAACTTTTTTGTATTTGTAGAAGAACACCTTATATTTTGTTAAACAAGTATCAAGTTCACCTAAAATAACCAGAAAGTCAGTCGATTACACCACAGGTTCGTTAATGTGAATTATTCCCTTAAAGGTACATGCTTATACTTGTATAATGTGACATATATCAAAACTCGGTAATTATGTTAATGAAGCTCAAAATCAGATCTTTTGTTCTTGTATTTCATAATCGTTTCAATGTACCAACTATTTTGACAGAGATATAATTCATTAACCATAAAACATTTTCAGTCATGAAGCGTTCCTCTTTGCCCCTTGATAAGAAAATGATTATTCTTAGGATGCGTCTGGAAGTTGTTACAGCTTTTAATAAATAAACGATTTTCCTACGTATCGAAAATAGTAAGTAAGAAAAGGATTAAACAACTTTCACGTCTCGTCAATTTCACCTCATACTTTTAACAGAAAGGAATGGATCAATAACCCTAACTGACAGCAGTAAACATAAGAAGGTTGAGCTATTTTTAAACAGCATAAAAAAAAAAAACATTTGGAGGAGAATATTCTGCCGCTTTCCCTTATCTATTCGCTTATCATCTTGGTGGATACATGCACTTCAGAAACAATTACAGTATTTTATGACAAGATCTATAAACATTTTATGAGGTTCAATGGCACGAACCTTCATTTTATCAGGCATAACTCTAGGAAGCCACTGGTTTGTCCTTGGAACTGTTGTTGGATAACAGCTAGTATATATAATGCAGTAATTATTTGAATAATCAACTTTGGAGACGTCATTATGAACAATGCTCTTAGTTGGACAAGTTTAAGCTTTGTTTTTGTCATACAATCGCGTTTAATGCTCATTTTATGTAAATAGAGTGCATCGACCACTAAAGATCTGTGATAAAACTAGTATTGTAATTAACTTCCTGGATTTCCAATCGCAAGCACGTTAACTTTGAATACCTAATATGTTGTGTAAATAAATGTGAATGAGCTTGAAGTTATGCATTGATTTCAGTTTTTATTCTAAATTAATACTTGTAAAATATAAACCTAAGTATATTTATTAGTTAACCATGGCTACCCAATAAATCATAGACTTGCTGTACAATCTTTATAAACCTTGTATAATTGCATGAACAGAACTTTAAAGTTGACAAACAATGCGATTTAAAAGTTTTGTTTACTACAGTAATTACCTTTCGCACAACAGAATCCAATATGTCTATACATATATACACATATTGACATTTGTTTTGGTAATAAACTAAGTATTAATATATAACAATGAACCCATTAAAAGAACTACAACCACCAGGAAATCCGTGCAACAAACTGATCTATGAAATAAGCATAAAAAATTACTCCCGTATCTATAGAACTTATTCATAATTGCTGAATTTATATTGCTATTGCACGTTGGTTTCATTTGTTTTAATTTTCGATTATTGTTCACGTTTCATAAAAGTATGACAACACATTTGGATTATTTTCAAATTTCAAAACAGCTCTATATCATTTGAAGCGTAATAACAAATTATATAGAAGTTTATGTTGAAATCTAAGAGCTTAGACATATTTATATTTTTGTCAGTATTACAAATATAAGTGATAATTCGTCAGCTTTGTTGAATAATAAGAGAGAGAGAGGAATGTTTAAGGACATAGGACTTATTTAGCTTTGGACTAACGTAAACTTTTCTGGCTCATTTAATCTGGGTGAAAACTGACGTCAAACGAAAGAAGAATTTTGGATGTTTATTAATGCCAACGACCTATTCTGAAAAGAAATGACCTGGTTTTGATTTGTTTTATCTGAAGCTCTGGCCGTGTTTTGGCTTGTTATTTTCACTTTGAACATGCACTTAACCATGAAAAGTAATAACAATTAAAGAAGTGCACACTAAATTGTAGACACTGATACATAAGAATAAATGTAGACATTTTTATGGGGGGGGGGGGAAAGAAGTAATTATATTTTAGCCAAATAATTATATTTCATCGTTTATCCTTATAAGGGTCACACAGACTGGAAATACAGTGATACATTATGTACAATAAAGAATAAGATATTTTGTTATATACTGGTCAGAATATTGTTTCCTGACGATAATGTAACTGTAAAAGCTCTACTTACTATACCTGAGATATTTTCAAATATTCTATTATTATTTCATCATGAATAGTGAACAATACCCGTTCCCTACTCCAATTAAAAAAAAAGACGTTATTATAACAAGTTAGGTGTAAATCAGAAATTTCACTAAATCTCACCGAAGCTGGTGCAGAAAGTTAAAATCAACAAAACTCACCAAGTATGAAATGAACAGACAATAAACGCAATGTTAAATAAAATAAAGGAAATATGCGGGTAGGAAAGTGTTGA
Source organism: Limulus polyphemus (assembly GCF_000517525.1). Taxonomy (NCBI): domain Eukaryota; kingdom Metazoa; phylum Arthropoda; class Merostomata; order Xiphosura; family Limulidae; genus Limulus; species Limulus polyphemus. Next base: position 90,577 of record NW_013666215.1, read on the forward strand.
ACGAAGTGGAAATCATTACCAAGAACTCTTTCTCAAAACACAAACAATCTATGTGTAGGATTTACATCAAATTATCATTCCTCGGTACTTTTTGTTTTCAACATTACTAAAAAAGATTCTTATTTCCGGAGTAACTTAACTCTATAGCACTGAAAGTTTCTGTTGCTTCTGCATCAAACACTTCATTTTTTCACAGTCACTTGAGTACAAAAGAAAATCTTTGGTCAATCTTGACACAAATTAAAAAACACACACAAAAAACGTGTTTTTATATAGCTAGAGAGAGAGAAAGCACTATTCATCTATATATATATATATATACATGTCTGTCTATGCACAAGCATATGTTTCAAGAGAGAAAGCACTATTCATCTATATACATATCTGTTTATGCACAAGCATATGTTTCAAGAGAGAAAGCACTATTCATCTACTATATACATATCTGTTTATGCACAAGCATATGTTTCTAAGAGAGAAAGCACTATTCATCTATATACATATCTGTTTATGCACAAGCATATGTTTCAAGAGAGAAAGCACTATTCATCTATATACATATCTGTTTATGCACAAGCATATGTTTTAAGAGAGAAAGCACTATTCATCTGTATAAGTACCTATATATATATAAAACACCACGCACTTATCTGGCTATACTTAATATTTAAAGAGAAAAACAATCGCTACTTATCTGTCTATATATAAGTGCATTTAAGAAAGAAAACTACTATCTGTCTCTGCTAGTATATATATATATATATATATATATATATATA
>NW_013666215.1:91835-102944 GCF_000517525.1 Limulus polyphemus
CTTCAAGATGAATGTGTATAAGAAAACTCGAATCCTTTCTTTTTTTTACCAAACTCTTGTTCATTTAGCCGGTTTCGTAGCATTTCTGGTTATTCGTGAGTGTAAAAACTATGAAATCAGAAAACAACTAGATATATTATTTTTAAAGTAATAAATTTAAGTTTAAAATTTATACAAATTTTATTTTTCAATTAATTTTTTAAATTTTATATTTTTAATTTTTAAGTATACTGTGGAGAACTTCCAAAGAAGCTTTAAGGTTAATCAGAAAAGTAAGTGAAGTATTTTTAACAATATCAGTAGTCTGTCGAACTTGGGTATTGTGTTACAGTAAGTTTATCGCTAATGTTAAAAATATTTCAATGTTGATGTTAATTTAAAGACAGTTTAATTAGTTTTCGATTTAAAACGCTAGTAATAAGATGACTTATTTTGTAAGCTGAATTTTAAAAAAAATCTTAAACGATTTTAAAGATATCAAATTAAAACAATTTTAATGAAAATATAAAATTTGTATATTTCATAGAGAGGAGATTGGAATAACAGCCTATCAAGTGATGTGTAGATCTTTTAAGTTCTATTTAACATCTATTTTTTTAGTGTTCATTCATTAGTTCATTAATATTGTGAATCTTTACACTAGCCCTCAGTGGCACAGCGGAATGTCTACTGACTTACAACGCTAAAAACTGGGTTTCGATACCCGTGGTGGGCAGAGCACAGATAGCTCTTTGTGTAGCTTTGTGCTCTAATAACAAGCAAACCTTTTGACTAATAACCCGAACTCCATGAAAGACTACCAAGATATGTGCACTTCCAAGCAACAGCCTATATTTTGTTTTTCAGTGAATAATAAATAACACTTGTCAACTAATATTAAAGACAACCCCACAGAGCAGTTAATAAAACAAGCACTTTGTGTGTCACTGATAAGAACAAGCATTCTAATAACATGTAAAACAGTTTGGATTTATTGTTCAAATCTTGGTTTAAAAACTACTCAGACAAGAAACGCTATTACTATATTTTATATGAGCTATAATGAACTATTGTAAAAATAAAACATGTATATAGTTAAATGAGATAATATCAAACAAAAACCGCTGTACATTTAGAATATTATGCATCCAGAGCCTGTTTCTTGTGAACTTTCTATCTAAGACATAAAAGTCAATAATTTGGACTTGAAAATGTTCCATAATATGTACCAAATGTGTAACGCTGATTTTTAATAAATTTGCATTTTGTATTTATGGCAAAGGTACTAAGGCTATCTCCCGCCTTCCCTAATTTTGAGCCACCGATTAAAGGGAAGACAGCCAGTCATAAGCACCCTACCACCCACCATCCATGCTAAGGGATTAACTTCCACTCTTGTAATGAACCCACAGCTTGAATTTTGGGGAATACTTTGTTTTTTCGCATGAATTCAAATCCGGTTTGCCAGCTCCTAAATCTAGGGCTCTACCACAGTGGCAGCTCGCGCCATCTTCAATAAACTGTTCTTGGGATATAATAATGAAATTTTCATACTTTAATTCAAAACGCTGAGCATTATATGTGTATATAGACGCAACGAAGTAGTTAAAAGCTTATCACAATATATATCTACATTATTGCACTATTGCCATCATACATTTTTTTTGTATAAATATAGTTCAATTTTGTGTTTCATTGACGGAATTAACCTCTTAGTAAGTATTTTTACAAATCTGCGACTTTCAAATGAGTCCTATCTAAAATATTATTGTTTCACTTCGAATGGCAAGGTATTTATAGTTTTAAGAGATATGAACCTTATGCTTTTGTACATAGAACAAAAACGACATAACATCATACAGAAAAACAAAACGAAACTAATCAAGTGACCCTTGTTTATAAACAGAATAATCTGAGGATATTCCAATTGAATAAGTTCTTCATGTGAGGTAATCGAGTTATTTCAAATTAACGAAGTGTTGTTTAACGTACCTGCGCTTCCTAAATCTGCTTGTCAGGAAGTTCAATTGTCTTTCTAGTTAAAAACAACAACAACAACAACAAATATCAAACGTTTTTATGATGTAAAGATCAGGGAAGAACTTTGCTCTTCGTGCGACATAAACAAGATTCGTCAAATCATCAATTCTTCACAACAAAAACTTGAAGGGTACTAATTCACACACATAGTAATAAACATGTAATTTCACACCAAAAATTAACAGACACCGTTAAGTTTCTTCACACGTGATGCTTTGTTCGTAATGGAGAAACTACTATATATACATATAACAGCACTGCTTCCAATATCACATAAGTTAATTTTAAAGCACGCTTACTTGAGTGGAAAGATATTAGCCAGAAGTTACCGTATAGAGATGATTGTGAATAATCAATACAAACTACTTTGGGTGGCATAACGGCGCTAAGACATATTTTATAATTAAGATAAGACAATAGTTCAACCAGTTTAAGCAGTGTAAATGAAACACTTCCACAAACATACTGGTTGATTCTGAAAAATTATCCAAAAACAGATTTCATGGAACGACACTTACAAACTTCAAGACTGATGCGTTGTATAGCGTTATACATTAAGGACTTTTTTTAAAAATTGATATATAAATATAGCCTTTTTTGTACTTGAAACATACTCAGATAGCTGTGTTTAGTAAATATACAAAAAATCTGTTTTTTGCCACAGTATTTACAAAATACACGTGTAACATACTTACAGGTGATTAAAAGTAGAAAATAAAAATTTCATATGTGTAAAATCATTCTCTGGATAATTTTAAGCTATGTACTCAAACTATAACCCACAAAATGTGCAATTTCTCAGATATTAAACAGGGTAATAATATATTAAGGTACTTTCACTTTGTCTTGTTGAGCGCAATGTCCGTGATATTAAATAGGGTAACCATGTATTAGCGTACTTCCACTTTGTCTTGTTGAGCGCAATGTCCGTGATATTAAACAGGGTAACCATGTATTAGCGTACTTCCACTTTGTCTTGTTGAGCGCAATGTCCGTGATATTAAACAGGGTAACCATGTATTAGCGTACTTCCACTTTGTCTTGTTGAACGCAATGTCCGTGATATTAAACAGGGTAACCATATATTAGCGTACTTCCACTTTGTCTTATTGAGTGCAATGTCCGTGATATTAAACAGGGTAACCATGTATTAACATACTTCCACTTTGTCTTGTTAAGTGTCGTGGAAATCGTTTTTAGTTCGGTCCTTTAAGAGGAAAACACCAATTGGCGATGAAAATATTTAGGTTCTCTACAGATACTCCTGACGGTAGAAAGGGGCGAATTTGAGTTAAGAGCTTATACAATCTTTTCCTGAACCAAAGGTCGGCTAAAGGGAGTATAATCTTTTGGAAATGATAGCCAGCAAATTTCTCCAACAAAAGTTTCAAGTTGTGAAATAGAATAGTTTTTTTTTTAATGGAAGAGTCTCTTGATGAAGTAAAATCATTTATGTGTCACACAGGCAGTTAGATTCTCTGAACGACACGTAAAGCAAATATATATGTATGTAGATTTACCTTTATGATGCTTTTATTCCACATATAACAAATCATTTTATTTTTATCTTTACAGATGCAATTAAATAAAAACTAGTAAGTTTTTAGATATATCTATATTAATCAATAAAAAAGAGAACTGTCTAAACTAGTAAATTACGTTAAAACATTTTCTTTACACATTTCTACTGTTACGTTAGGCCACCTGTCGTCAGAATGAAGTAATATCGCCTACTGAGGTTTTACTCTTAGTTTATTTAAATAACTATAAGTTCTACAGTAGAGTTGTGTTTAAACGTATAACGTGTATAATAAACAAATTAATTAATGTGTTTTAATTTCACACTGGTGGATGTTAATTAAGATATTGAATTACACATTATAAACGCAGCTGCTGATAAAAACCATGCACATTTCATCTTACCTGTTTTGCCAACATTCTTACTACCTAGAACCACCACACGTACGGAGGTCAAATTCGTCATGACAACGTTTTAGTTTCTAACTGCCTGTAGAAGACGCACAGAGTTTTATTGCCGGATACCAGAGTAAGGAACCGATTCCCTATTATATTACCACTAGTGGAAGCAAACATAAAGTCATAATTTGGTTTTCACGCACTTGAATAGCGACTACTGTTATCAAGTAGACCTATTTACTCCGTCACTCAAAGCATTTGAAGTTAGAGACAGCTGCAAAAGGCCAGTCGGAGCCGATGTTTGAGTCACTGACTCTTCTGAAGGGTAATTTTATTTCCAAACAGGTTACTTGTACCTCTGATTGGTCTCGGGACTCAGTTTTCGTCACGTTTTGCGAGTAGGCCCAGCAAAAGTAAATAGAAAGAAAACAACGACAGTGGCGCCCTCGTGATTAACGGTAATTTCCGTTGTATGGTAACGGCTTTAACACTTAAGAGAGTCGAAAAGAAAGAAAAAAACCAAATCTCTTGAAGTTGACATGACGTTCTGCTATGTGTAACCGTCTCCTGACCTACATGGTCACGGTTTATCGCATTCGTAAAGGCAAAGAAAAGCAGCTGTTACTTAAAAAAAAGAAACAACTGACTTTGAAGTAACGTATTCCTATAATGGTAGGTCAAGACCTCGATTTTGGGGTGTTTAGGAGCGTGCTACAAATTCATTCTGCCGCTCTCAAGTTTAAGTCTGGATAAAATCAGAGACTTTCTGGACTTAGCTTACATAACTCGAACCTTATATAGACAAGTTCACAGAGATAGAGAACTTGATAGAGTCATTGCTACTTAGTTTGACTTAAATAAAACTTATAGAATACTGGTTGTTGTTGGTTTTTTTACTGAACTGTACTATGTGATAGGCACTATAAGCAATAATATAATTATTGAGCATTCTAACTGATAATCACACAAATGTAAGTGGACAGATTTTACCTGTTTCACAAATTGCTTAATTATTCACTTAAGTACTTTTGAATGTAAAACAAGCGCTATTTTAAAAATATATCAACATTTTCAGAATGACCCTTAAATGACGAAGATAAATAATAGTTTTACTTTATTTTTAGCTTTGCTTCAAAGATAAAAATAAAATCCAGCTATAGTTTCTTGATGAATATCACGGAAATTGTAGAAAAATGTGTATGAAAGTAACATTCTTGTAGCGACATTTTATTTGTAATTTAAACCTATCTGTTATTTGCTCAGAAGCCTAGATAGTTTACAATAATTTGGTTAATTCGTTCACTCAAGTGAGTAAGTCTAGTTAAAATACTGTCGTTAGCTGAATTCGAATATCAGAACAACTTACTCCCAGCAGCTCAGCGGTAAGTCTGAAGGATTATAACGCTAAAAATCGGGTTTCGATACACGTGGTAGGCACAACACAGATAGCCCATTATGTAGCTTTGCACCACTTAATAACAAACTAAATAACTAACTAACACAACTGTTTATGAAATCTTAAACTCATTGCTAAAAGTTATAAAGCTAAAATTCTAATATTCATAGCTCTATACCTATGGCGGGTGTATAGTTTTGGGCTTAAGCAAACAAACAAAGTGAAGCCTAAAATTTGACCTTGTTGAATGGAATACAAAGACACACCATGGAACGTTCTTCAACGCTTTACATGACGGTAATCTTGTATTATAAAATACTACATGTTCAAATGTTATTTGCTCTCTTCATAAATAATATTAATAATTAGATTCTACAGTGAGAAAGGTGTAGCCATGGAATTTGCTTTATTAGGCTTGAGGAAAAGAGAAAGGAAATAATGGCTGACAAACAACTCTTGAAGGATAAGAATGAAATACGAAATTCAAGATAATTATGTTCTCATTATTAGAGATTCGATTCAACCTTGAAGTCACCTTATGCGACACATGAGCTAAACGGCCACGTTAAAGACTCCGAAGTTTCAAGCATAACAGTCCCTAATTTTGGTCTGTGGACCAGAGGAAGGGCAACAAATAAACAGCATCCGCTATCTGCCTGTTTACTCTTAAAAATACTGGGATTGACTTTCAAACTTACAATGGCCCACAAATGGAAGTGCGGAGAGAGTTCAATAGCATCTTACGGCTCGAGCCTTGGGCTTTCCGATCCATGTCTAGGCTCACTAAACTCTAGGCAACGCCATACCTAAAATTTGTTCAGAAACAACAATTATGTACTGATAAACTAGACGGCGCTTCACACTCTGGTCTCCCATAACTAGCTGTATTGTATAATATAATTTTGAAACCAGAAAAATTGATTTTTTTTTGTTCCCTACAACTCAATATTTATAAACTTTGTTATGTTCTAATCTCATGTGATATTTCTTATGGTTCTAATGTTCCTGACCTTAATCATCAACATTTTGTCCAAAGCGAAAATATCAGACAAATATAAAACTTAGGAAGTTATTTTGTTATTATATTTTCTACATAAGAATTATGCCTTTTAGCTTATACCTTGTTTCTGTTCATAGAAGCATTGAAACAGCTAGGAAGTTTAGTGACCGTAAAAACATTCGTGTTCGATCTAATGTTTAGTCAAATAACAAGCAAATCAACAGTTGTAAGCGCTTACCGTTCAGTACTTATCAGCTTTACTTTCAGTACTTGTTTACTTTCATAATGCGAAATCCAACTTTACTTCAATGGCTTTGACTGCCTGCTAAAGAAAAAAAAGTATCTCTGGTTTTATTCATGTTCTTCTGAAGTGTTTATGTATTTTGTATTTCCGACATCGATCCTGTGACGTTATCAATGAAAGATCGGTAAAGTACCTTGGAAATAAATAGTTAGTTCTGGAATGTCACTATGTGTATAGTTACCATGAAAAAAATCCTTTAATTTAACGTGAGCTATTTATATAATATGTTATTCATGAATATTTATTTTACGATTCTATCTAAAGTACGTACAGTGCATAAAACATAGTCACTTTTCATATTATTTTTAAAAGTTTAGTGTTTTGTTTTTGTTGTATTGATGTCATTCAAATTATTCATTGAACTTAGTATTTGCACACGGAGGAAGATTACGTATTAATACTTTGTCAAGTAAACCAGAAGATGGCGTAACGCTTATATAAAAAACAACAAAAAACATGTTATTTGTAAAAACAAACTGGAGGGTTGACGCTAGGTTTCTTTATTCTCTCATATTTTTGACAAATACAGAGTTTTCGCCACATTCTTAATTTTTTACGCAACTATTCCGGTATTATAAAAAAATTCAGAGAGCAAATAAAATACATTATATACCAGTTTCTGTTATGCAAAAATATTTTCACAAATTAATGTAAGCTGGCATATATCTGTTAAGTGCTTTTGTTATTGATTCACGTACAAAACAAAAACACGATAAAGCTCAGGAATAAAACTCCAAAGAATATGTTAGGTTTAAGCGATAAGAAATGGTAAATATATATATATGTATATATATATATATATATCAAACAAATGTTTTTTGAACCCTCTACGATAAAGATTAATCTGACGGGCGTATGATTTCAAAAAGGTTTAAATTATGTACCTGCAGATGGCGCGAGTGTCGGTGTTTATCATAACTTTTAGGATGTGTAAATGTTTCGTTTTAAAGCGGTTTCATTCATTTTGCCCTATAATCTATTTTTTTAATAATTTGAATAAAGAAAACAACGTAGAATCGTGTGAAAAATAAGAGCAATTGTTCGACCTCGTTTGGAGAATATTTGGATATTGTGAAGGTTATTATAAAGTGTTATTTGTTTACAAGGTACTGTGATTGTGTTTGGAGCAGACAACTTGTGTTTATGTGTTTTGTAAGTTACGTTCTTCTCTTTCTTTAATGTTAGTTTCATTAACAGTATTGATTAAAATGTTTAATATGTATAATATAGCTACTTTTGTTTACTTGTTATTCTTTCATTTATATATTTGTTATCATACATTATTTATTATTACTATTATTTTGCAGTGTTAGATCAGTACTTCTATTTACAACTAACTTTAATCTCTTAAGTTGGACGATGTCATAATATATTATCGGGATTACGGCCGATAATGTCGTTAACAGAGAGGGTACCTAACTGATGAATTAGTACATTCTAATCATTATATGTTTTTGTTTATAGCTTTACATACACCTAATTAGATCGGTATATTAAATTAGATACATTAATTACTGAGTTAATTTTAGTCAGAGAGCTTTCCAAGAAAACAATGTTTGTTTTCACTGTAATAAACTAATGCAGTGCATCTAGTGCATTAGAAACAGACGATACTTGCAACATACATGCCGTAAGGTATGCCAAGTCATTTATAGCAACGTTATGCCACTTGTCTTGCCAACATTTCGTCTACTGATTAATATAAATTTTCATGCCTCACTGAGGATATATGCTGTTCACGAAAGGCTGAATTAGTGAATGTAAACAGCTCACGTTGTGATGTATACATATATTTCTTAGATTTACATTCTACGTTTGAGTTAGTTTATGGTCGTTTTGAAAGGGATGTTAGGTAGTCTTTATATATATGTATATTCAGGTCGCATAGATTTCAACTAACTGGTTCGTAACACAGAACAAAGTTTGGACTTTTTTTATGAGCCTGCTATAAATAAGTGAAATTTAGTCAAAAGTCCAATATATACCAACCAGTTGATTAAACATCCAATTTAATATTTTTATACTAACGCTCTTTCTTTACAGTTAATAGATAAAAACTTCACTCATTGATTTACACACACATATATGTGTGTTTACGTGTTACAAACATATTAATTTAGTTAGTTAATTTGTTTGTACTTATGCACAAAGCTACACAATGGGCTATCTGTGCTCTACCCACCACGGGTATCGAAACCCGGTTTCTAGCGTTGTAAGTCCGCAGACATACCGCTGTGCCACTGGGGGGCACTAATTTAGTTTGGAGTTAGACAAATAGTTATTTTAAAAAGTTACGCCTGAATATACCAAGAAGCTGTAAGTTATTTTGTAGAATATAATAAACCCTTGAAAAATAAAAGTCTTGTTCACTGCACTAGCAGAGAGCAACATTTGATTTTTAATAAAAGTTATATTTTATTAATTAATGTAATTAAATTTCATGGAAATATTTTTAGTTACCTACAAAGTAAGATCAATTTATGGCTAATTATATATACATTCAAGAAAATGTCATCTTTCAAAACAAATAAATTAAAAACTGAATCAATACCTTATTAACACGTTGAGACAGTCATGTTGGGTTACAGTTTTAGGACTTGATTGATTTTGTTATTTGGTACGTTAGATTGTTTCTTCATATCGGTCTATTAGAACTTTTAGAAGAGAAATAAAACTGAATCGGTCCTCGATTCTACAAGGCATAATATTTTGTTCTTCTGAGACTTTGATACTGATTACTTCCCTAAAGGTACAACTCCGAATGGAACAATTTTGTTTTATCTTTCAATAAAATCGTAGAGTTTTTAATTAGTACTTCAAATCTCGACTAATGTAACGGATTTTTGTTACTTCTATTTTACTCTGTTGCTCTAACAAAGCTTTATCGAGAGCGTTTCCCCGCTATAGTGATCGCTGTTTGCGTTGGCAACAGATCCTGTTAACATACCAGTGCCAAACATTGTGATTACTGGTGATGACAAAATCCGTTGTCACACTTTGCTATAACAAAATATTCGCTGCGATGCATTTAGTTTGTAAATCAAAATATTTTCGACCACAGAAGGTTAACGCCTTCTGTTAGATGAGGGTGCTTTGCAAGTCGTTCCCAGCTTAAATTAAAAATGACGCTGAATAACCTTTCGAAACTGGAATTCTCGACCTGAACTGTCATTAAGCCTTAATTCAAATGTGGGTTAAGCGGTTGATTCAAAAACCCCTAGGGTTCAGGTTAACTTCTGGTTCTTTATCAACCTATTCGAACCAAATAACGGATTGGCTATCACTTTTACAAAGCGTCCACAGTTGAAGGTGTAAAACGCACTCAGCGATAACACGTCTCGAATCCTGGACCCATTGGTACGACATGTTAACAATAAGGTCACGATCTTCTTCCATTTCATTATATAGGTGTTTTAGTAAGTTCACCAATAATTATAATATTTTTCAGACAGCTAATAGACAGTGAAATATCATATAATTCACATAGTTTTGATATATTTTATTCATATTTGCGAGAATATCTTGTTACTTATGTTAACTCCAAACTCACAAATGATTAAAAACACACTTTTCAAGTCTAAAACAAAGATTATTTATGTATATGGCAGTGCTCTAGAGAAAGTGATGGTCTTATTTGTGCCCGTGATAGTGTTCTAGAGAAGGAGGGTATATATGTACCCAGGACAATGTTCTAGAGAAGGAGGGTATATATGTACCCATGACAGTGTTATAGTGAATGGGAGAGTCTATATATGTCCTTGGTAGTGCTTTGAAGAAGGGGTGGTGGTTTTATATGTGCTCATGACAGTGTTTTAGAGAAGCGGGGGGTCTATACGTGCCCATGGCAGTGTTCTAGAGAAAGGGGGGGGTCTATATGTGCCTATGGCAGAGCTATAAAGAACAGAGGTGGTCATATATGTGCACAAGGCAGTGTTCTAGAGAAGGGGGTCTGTATGTGCACAAGGCAGTATTGTAGAGAAGGGGACTCTATATGTGCACAAGGCAGTACAACACTTAGGACGGCAAGAAGTTCCTGTTAAATATAAATAGTATTTTTCCAATAAGACAACGAGACATACAGCATACTGTTTCAAACATCGGCTACATTTATTGTATGACTCAAAAAAACAAGACTAATGTACTGCTTTTGTTTGTTTGTTTCTTGTTAAGCACAAAGGTACACAATGTGTTATCTGTCCACCACGGGTATCAAAACCCGATTTATAGCGTTATAAGTTCACTGACTCACCGTTGAGCTACTGGGGTGGAAAGTGTAAGGCAGTATAAAATAAGATAAATATGAATTACCGGCACTTGTGTGATATTTAGAATTATAATAAATAATTAAAACTAAGTATCCTATTTAAACAATGTAAAACTTTATTGAAGCCGTACGACTTCCGCTTTAAAACAACACTGTATAAATACAGGCCCGACATGGCACTCGACTCGCAATCTGCGGGTCGCTGGTTC
>NW_013666215.1:103895-114584 GCF_000517525.1 Limulus polyphemus
ACTTTAACTTAACTACTTTTATAAACACACGCTATAATTCACAGCGATTTACACATCTTACTTACGGTTCCTACTGTTCGCTTGACTCAATTATCTATCTCTATATCTAACTAACTATGCAATTCCATCTCTTTTGCTGGCTTTATTTGCCGGATTTATATACTAAAAAAGAGGACGCCTGGAACAAACTAGAGTTGCCAGGAAAATTCATGATCCTTCTAGAAACTCCAGCGCGCATGCTCCCAGCGTTGCGTGACTTCCGCTGTCGTAACAATAGATTGTAAGATCTTATGAGTGAAAGAAATTAAAGAATACGTAATAATGTGTGAATAGGTTATGTAAGTATAATTTTCAAACTGAACGATGGACAAAAGTATTTTTATTCTTTACATGAACATTAATTACCTTGCACTATGACTTGTTAGAATCTGAGTCAGACTTACGTCAGCACTTCACACACATATCTTTAACATAAAAACATTAGCAACACATGTTATTTGTTGAGTACAACAGACTTGTAGTGCTGATTAAAAGTTTGTCACATTTCGTAAATTCAGAATTATTGTCAACGTTACTTCAAAACGGGGTGGGTCCAACGGACCGACCTCGTGCATATTCATTTAACATTTAACCAAAAATGCCAGGTACTGTTTTATTGTTTGAAATCCACTGATATATTTTGTTTAAGTGTTAGAAATATTTATTAGGTTATTTTGTTTTATGTTGTTTTTACGTTCATTAAATCGTATTCGACGGAACTGCGTTTATTCGGAAAGAAAATGAGGAGGTTTGTTTTTATTTTTCTGAACTTTAGGTTTTTAACAACCAACATGAAAAGAGGGTGATCGTGCATTTTTAATTGGTTTTGAATTTCTCACCTAGCTACACGAGGACTATCTCCGCTAGCCGTCCCTAATCTAACAGACAAGAGGGAAGAAAACTAGTCATCACCACCCACCGCCAACTCTTGGGCTACTCTTGTACCAACTAATACTGGGATTGACCGTCACATTATAACGCCCCATGGCTGAAAGGGCGAACATGTTTGGTGTAACGGGGATTCGAACTCGCGACCCTCAGAATGCGAGTGGAGCGCCCCCAACCACCAGACGCGGTTAGGTCGTAAAATAACATTATAAGTTTATTTACTGATATTATTACGTACTGTAAAGTTTATTCCAAACTAAACTACAGAAAAAAACGTACACAAGTTACAATGATAATTTAACTCTATCGAATATAGGCCGCACTTAAATAAAGACTTAACTAATTTTAGGCCTAAGAGACGTGGACTTGTAGATTACGGTGTCTACAGTTAGAATTATTTTGTATTATTCTAGAAATCCTGTATTTAAAGAAGTGCTGTAGCAATAAAGATACTAATTTGACCGCAAATATTTTGCGAGTCTCTGCTACTTGTGATAATTTTCCTCATTTTTGTCCTATTTTGCTTCTTCATTCTAGATTCTCATAACTTCGGATAATAATAAAAAAAAAAACTAGAAGAGAAGAAGTTGTCCAAAACATTACACTCAGTCGTCAAGCATTTGTATTATTTGCAAACGATGGGCTAACCATCTAGATCAATGAACCTAATGTTCAGGCATAGCTATCCTTAACTTAAAGCTGCTGACAATTGGTTAGTAAACAGCATCTGCCTCCTACACGGTCACTCTTAATCAAATAGTACGATTGACATGTATTTGTATAAATCGTCTATAGCTGAAAAAAGCAGAGCATGTTCAACGACATACCGCTGGCTCGAAACTTGGAATCTTATGGTACGCAACCAGGCATGCTAACCACAAGATTACGCCCAGCCGAGAGTGCTTATAACGTTAAAATTTAGGTTTAAAACCCTGTGGTAGCTAACGCAGTATATACAAGAGACTATCTTGTTAAATATGTTTCGCCATTTTAAAACTATATATTGCAGAGTGGTCGTTTTTTCATGTACTTTTTTTACGGGTTGCAACGTTTGAAAACTGTCTGACTAAGGTAATGAAACTGAAAATGTTCATAATTAGTTCCACTGAGAAAAATATAAAAAATAAACGTTGCTTCACCCTAAACGTTTCTGAATGGCCCTTATCTTTAAAAATTTTTAAACGTGGGTTCATATGATCGTGTTTCGTAAATATTTGACTAACAATATAGATTTAGAAAGAGAAATCAGCTACCTTGGGCCAGGATCTTCACAGATTTGTATGAAACATGAATGATGACTGTTTATAACGTTAAAATTTAGGGTTCAAACCCTGTTGTATTGAGTACAAACAGCCCATTGTGCAGCTTCTCTCTTAACAACAATCAAAAAACGTAATCACCATGCTTAGTGTTTGAAATACCATAATGTTCATGTTGGATAAATCAATAGGGTCAACAGCTTTATATATCTTTTGAAGGCATGATACGTTTAAACCGCAAATGGAGATAAAGGGTTAAACAAACAATGTTAAGTAGCACAAAGAGATTGTTTGAATTATTTTTCAATTATTTGGAACCACTGTTCTGTTACTGTTACACTTTGGTTTCTCACTTTCTAGAAACATTATATCCCCCAATAAAGAGACAGGTGATAAGATTTGTTTATTTTGTTTGTTTGTTTTTTAATTTCGCGCAAAGCAACACGAGGGCTTTCTGGGCTAGCCGTCCATAATTTAGCAGTGTAAGACAAGAGGAAAGGCAGCTAGTCATCACCACCCACCACCAACTCTTGGGGTACTCTTTTACCAACGAATAGTGGGATTGATCGTTACTTATAACGCCCCACGGCTGAAAGAGCGAGCATGTTTGGTTGAACAGAGATTCGAACCCGCGACCCTCAGATTACGATTCGAGCTCCCTTACCACCCGGCTACGCCGGGCCAGGTGATAAGAATAGTCATGGATAAACGAGTTCATGAGGAATGGTGTCCAGGTAGAAATGTAGCCTTACGGTATGTTTTTTTTGTTTCCCATAGTCCTTGCGGACCGTTGAGCTGTTTCTTACGTCAAGGATGCAACCCACTTGACAGCCTTCCCTCTTGGAAAGGACGAGCATGTTTGGTGGGACTGGGATTCGAACCCACGACCCTCAGATTGCGAGTCGAGCGTAAGGTATGTTTATTATTTCTAATTTGAAAACTGTAGGTGACAAAAGCTCATGCAGTTTGGAACATGTCTGTTCACTGTCCCATCGAACATTGACCTTGTGCTTCGTGGACCGTGAAACGATGGTTTTTATTTACGTGTGTATTAGTTGCTGTATTTATATTTATATATGTGTTTGTTAATAAAGAGCATTTTTGTATTGGAAGGGCGTCTTTTTTTTTTTGTCTTTTCTACATCTATATTGACGTGAACTATTGCTCCAGTCTTATAAGCTCTGAATTCTATAACCTCAAGTTCCATTAATTTTAAGCGAACTTTTCATCACGCTGTGAAACTTTTATTAACCATACTCTACAAAGTTTCTAATAGTTAGCAGTATTTGGAACTTAAAGAGAATCTCCCTCACTCCCCTTGGTGGAGAAGATGATATACTCTGGGAAACTCTCATATATATGAGAGGAAAATGGCGAAAGGCGGTGATAGAACTTCCTTTTATAAAACACTGTATGCAGCCAAACAGGTACTACTGAACGAAAAACATCTTTAAAGTATTTCAATATTGTTTCAAAATATTAAGTTATGAAAATATGTGAACGCAGTAGAAATGCGAAATGTTATTATTGTGCGTAGGAGGTTTTATCTTGTTCGTATATACCATTAATTGTGAGTGCGTCCATTCTGGAATATGGGAGGATAATATATCTCTGTTACTGGAATAGCTAACAAAACTCCAAAATTAATGACACAATATTTGAATATATAGAATATGAAATAGTCTGTCTAGCGAATATGGTTATATAAATTGATGCAACTATTAATTCATTAGTTTGGTTTGTTTGGAACTAAGCACAAAGCTACACAATGGGCTATCTGTGCTCTGCTCACCACGGGTATCGAAACCAGGTTTTTAGCGTTGTAAGTCCGCAGACATACCTCTGTGCCATTGGGGGGCCGTTAGTCTGGTACATTTGTATTATATAAACAAGTTTATATATCTGTTATTTGTACAAATTAATAAAACTGTCGTCTTAGAAGTTGATTAGACTTGTCTACAGAAGTTAACAGAATCCGTCCGTATAAATTGATAAAACTGTCATCTGTCAAAAAGCTGATAAACGTTGTTTATATAAGTTGAAATCATTGTCGTAAATGTAATGTCTACTGAATTTGATACAAGTGTTTAAATGTTTCTTTCAGCATATTTTATAATAAATTGCTCGAAACACATCGACCTTAGGTGGTAAGCAGGTAAATTAATTGTTTTTTTTAAGTTAAGTTTTTAGCGTTGTAAGTCCGTAGACCTGCTGCTGTGCCACTGGGGGGCAGGTAAATTAATAGAAACTAGATTGGAAATGCAATTAGAAGAAAATAAGTAACCCCAGTTATGTAACTAGCTGTTTTAGTGCTAGAACAGAACACTATTTTGGGAAAAAAGTAAAGATGAACTTTACTAGAGCATTATCCTTAAAAAATAGCACAGAAAAGGGACATTTGCAATCTGTTTAAAATGTAATTATCATATGTCAGGCAAGAATATTTTTGTTGTCAGCCTACGTCAGCGAAATGAGATTTTTTTAATCAATTGCGTAAATAAAAACGTTTATACGACGTAAAAGAGGTTCTGTAATTATATAAAGATAAATTAAATTTAGATGTGTGACAGGACATAGAGTGTCTGGGAAATATGATAAGCTTTGGACTGTGTTTAAGTCGTAAGCGCATAAAAAACCTCCAAGTAATAAAGATAATGGGTATGCTATACTTTCACTAACGCCTTCGAAGAAAACAGAACTACATATATATTCGAAAAATTTGAGTTTATTTTTATTTGACACTGTACAGAGAGATATTTCAGTTTTACGTTTAGTTTGTACTGTTATGAGAATTGAATTGTGTTGTGTTTAAAATATGAATATTAGTTGGCAGGACAAGTAGAGAATTCTGTATTAGTTGAGTTGCCAAATCCTGATTCTAATCTGAATACAGTATTATTGAGGGGTAATGATTAAGGATTTGAATGATGCCACCTCGTCACCCTACAAGAAATAAATATATTCAAGAAGGCTGTCGCACCATAAAATTGCTCATTGCTTAGCTCATACGTTAGCTGGAACATGTCTATAGATATATTTCATGTTTTAAATATTGCGAATCAGACTATAAACGCGGCTGCAAAACAATAACTGAATGACCAAATCATGTCTTTAGGTAAGCTATGATATTGGTTCTGGCGTTTGTTTTGTTTCAGCGTGTGTGAATAAGACAGAGATATAACACAAAGTAAATGACTATATGATGGTATTTATTAGCGCAAGCTTACGAAAAACTGAAGTTCGCGAGTTTTCTAACCAATTTGAGATGTCAGTAGTCCCCCAAAAAACTATGATTCTCCGAAATTGGTACCAAATACAGTTTCTATAGATTATACAAGCAAACAGACGGAAGACTATTGGACAGACGACTGACTACAGATATAATGGAATTGACACATTAAATACCTCGATATGTCTGTAAAAATAGTAGACTTGTGAGTAGATGAGTTAGTTCATACACCATCTGATTCATTAGTTTCTTAGTGGTCATCACTGTAATCTTCATCACTCGATTCAATAGTGTCTTTTGTGAACCTGGTGTGGCAATCATCTGTCATATTGCAGTTACAGAAGACTATGCAAGCTAACTGAGCCATGTACCACCCACATGTTCGGCCGAACAGGGTAGTTCAGATGCACATCCGCACCAAACTATTTGAAAGACAGCCAATGACGATAGTGGCACATCTGATGGCATCGTCATGGGCGATGGAGATTTGAACAGTGTAATCTTGGACCACCTAAAATCTGTGGTGAAAATGTTAGTTGAGTCCGAATTCAATTCAAATTTCCAAATGCAGGTTTGGAGATGTGCCCCTTTTGTGTTTTATGCAAATGTTTCCGACGATGATGGTAGGAACCACAGTTCTGAAATTTTTACTGAATTTGTTGAAGTTTTGGCCAACCATATCACATGCCGAGTATCAGACATGCTGTCCATGCTTTTGTTTCCATAGCATGCCTTAACAAATGCAGTTTCTTCATCAATTACTTCGTTTATATGTGACTCCTGACCTCTAAGTCTGACAAATTCGTGGCCTTTCAGAGACAGAGATAGCATGTGCAGGCAAACGTTGTGGTACAGTAGTTGCATATTCCTGCGTTGTTGCGCTTACGTGCATGTAACAGTCTACTCCATAAGAGGGAAGCATGTTAGTTTCTTGAGCAGTTATTAATAAAGGAGCAGGACGAATACATCAATGTTATCAGATATCACCGTAACGCAGCTGACCCCCTGGATGATAACAACTACTATTTGCTGAGGTATTATAACATTTACCTTTTCATGACTCATCTTCAGTTCAGTTCTGGCAATAAGTAGACCCATATTGACCTGTGGTGGTATAGTATTTGATCCTGTCACTACCAATCTGTGGTTAAAGCTGTCTTCAATTGCAGGAAGATTCTTTGCTTTATCCAGTAACTCACGGCAAATGATGTCAATGAGTTGAACTTTGTTTTCTATGCCATTTAAAGCTGTATATGAGGATTTTAGTTGTTGAATAACACATAAATTATTATTTGCCAAAAGTAATGGCTGTTAAAATTTGCATAAATGATGGGCTTATCGTGTGATGGAGATAAAAAATATTTTTTCTACTAAGACACTTGCCGTCAGTCGTCTGACCAATGTTGCCTAAATTGTTTATGTACATCATGCACTTAAATCATAATGTTTTCTTCACATTATTATCAGGTTAATTATTAAATTATTATCTTTATGAATTATCCAGTCAACCAATGAAGAAAAATGATCGCCAAAAGGGTTTTAAAGAATACACACAAATTACATCGTAGTACAGTAACCGTATAAATAATCTTCTAAAAGCTAAACTGCTATCATACAATTGGCTTATTTATAAACTATCATAAATGTTTCAGATACCCTTTGTTTGATCAGTTCAGTTCGACAAGGCCCCGGCATGGCCAGGTGGTTAGGGCGCTTAACTCACAATCTGGGGATCGCGGGTTCGATTCCCCGTCCCTCCAAACATGCTCGCCCTTTCAGCCATGGAGGCGTTATAATGTGACGATTAATACCATTATTCGTTGGTAAAAGAGTTGGCGGTGGGTAGTGATGACTAGCTGCTTTCCCTCTAGTCTTTCATTGCTAAATTAGGGACGGCTAGCGCATGTAGCTTTGCGCGAAATTCAAAATAAACCAATCCATTCGACAAATAGTTACACATATTCCTATAAAGATGCTATAGTATCACATAAAAATATGTAAACGTAGGGGACAGAACTCCTTTAACTCTGTCTAACTTTTGAATTCAATGGCCATGCTTAATATGGCAAATATGGTGCTCCCTATTTGTGTGGTACAACTAACATTTCAACCATTGCTATATATTATGCTGTTGTAACTTCCTTACATATTTTATAATCACATAAAATACTTTATGCTGCGTGTACTATATATGATACTCAAGCAATTAACAAATATGTTCAAAGTTCAAATTAGCATTTTCAAAGAATGACTTTATGAAAGATAAGGACACAAGGTGTCTGTTCAACCAATTAAACACCGTTCGGCTTAGTTAATGTCACAAACTTTTATTAGTTAATAAAAACTAGAATTTATAATAATAATTTCAGCACATTATTTATTTTTTATGGCTTTCATATTTATACATCCTATTACGTATAGAATTATTATAATCTGTCTACTGTCTACTTAAACACTTGCTTCCCTGTGGCTCAGAAGTAAGTCTGAGGGTTTACAAATTTAAAAATTGGTTTCGATACCTGCAGATGGCACTGTACAGATAACTCACTGTGTAGCTTTTTGCTTAGGAACAAACTTATTCGCTTATACCTACATATATAATGCATTACTTGGCGAATTATACACATACCGTCCGCTACATCGCGGACAGTCAATCCAATTATTCGTTAGTAAAAGAGTAGCCCAAGAGTTGGCGGTGGGTGGTGATGCCTTCCTTCTATTCTTTCACTGCTAAATTATGGACGGCTAGCGCAGATAACCCTCGTATAGCTTTGCACAAGATTCAAACCAAACCAAAGGCTATCCTTAATTTGGAACTGACTAACTAGCTAGAAGGAAGCTAGCAACAGCACCCACCGCCAAATCTTAAGATACTCTTGTCTGACAGAATAGTGAGATTTGATTGTGACTCTTATAGATGTGGAGCGGTAACGGGATGCGAATCATGAACCATTGACGTTGCAGTCCGGTCACTCTAACCACTAGGTTATGAAAAGTTGAATGAACAATTGTGTAAGTTGTGCTAGATCATCATCCAAGTCTGAATAGGGATAAAAATAATAATCGCTTTCTGCACTCTGGAGCCGTGAGTACGTTATAAGATTAATGGTTAAATCCCACTTCCCGATTAAAGTAATCCAAGTGTTGACGGTGGGTACTGGCGACTAGCCGCCTACCCTCAAGTCTATTAATTCAAAATTAGGACTGGTTAGAACATATAGCTCTTGTGTAGCTATTATTGGAAACAAACAAAGAAGCTTAATGTATATATATGGAAGAGGTGTAAACTCCGATGATTTAGTTTTTGTTCTTATTTGATGGGTAAATTTGCGTTATAGAAGTGGAACATTTCATTAAATTTCATGGTCTGTTTCAATTAGAACATTTAAAGACAACTTATGTTTGCTTCTAAACATCACTCACAAGTGAGAAGGTCGTTATAGATATGCACTTATCTTGGAACACGCTATGCAAGTGTTCATTAATTACATTCTCCAGCAAAAGTAGCGCAAGTTTCTCTATTTGTTTTAATGTATATTCCTTTTAACCATGTCCCTCGATGGGACAGCGGTAAGTCTACGACATACAACGCTAAAATCCGGGATTTAATTCCCCAATGCGAACACAGCAGAAACCCCAATGTGACTTTGCTCTAAAATTTATAAATAAACCTTTCAACCTCTCCCAACGAAAGTAACGCTATTTCTCTGTGTATATTAGAACACCCAATACAGGTGATCCAGGTTTCTCTCTTAATCTTCGTGTAAGTCCATTTTAATCTCAACCAGTTATCATGAACCACGATAGTGGTTCATAATAGGGATTGTCCATCTGTTCTTCTTTTTATTAATATTATTGTTCCGCCAGCCTACAGTAAAAACGGACGAGGGTATTACAATCAAACCTGGACATTATTACTAAACCGATCATTGCTCATTGTGTAGAGTACTTCTTAAGTTATTTCTATATTTTTCATAAGCTAAACAAAATTATAGTGTAAACGACATTATCATTACCCCTTAAATATAGTTTTTATTTTTTTACAACTATCTGGTGTTCTTTTAAGAAGCTTAAATACAGGGTGAAACAGGAATTACCAGCCAATAATAGATGAACATTAGATAACTGTAACATGATTTGTACACTATACAATAGGTGTCTTCAAGGAGCCAACTCCTATATTATGTATGAAGTGAAGGAGTAAAAAACAACAACAACAAAATCAACAAAACTCAATTCACATAATATTAAATATCATTACACACACATTCACAGAATAAACACTTTACCAGGACACGAATGTTTATTTAAAGCGATGTCTAAGATGTATATATTTTATTTGAAAAGGCTGATTTTTTACTGGTAAAATTATATATTTACTTAGTAGGTGTTGTTTCTTAGTCTAGACATATATATGCCTATTGCCATACATTATATTTGCAGAATTTAGTTACATAGAAACTATAATATTCACTATATTCTCAAACAAATCTTCACGAAAATCTTTACCTGCAACTTCAATTTTTACATCTCAAACTAATACGATCTTTACGCCGTAGTTTAAAAGATAGCATCTAGCTCAGTTTCGACCTTCGTATCGGCAATTACGGTGATTGCCGATCCTAAATTTCAAAGTATAGCCCACACTGTCTGATTGTGAATTTTATAGATATTGCAGATAGAGTATCCATCTTTGAAGCTGATTATAAGAAGTATCAAAAATTATGCAAGTAGGAGATGGCGAAAATGATGGCGATTCTAGGCGAAAGTGAAGCAGAAATTTTGTAGCTATATATTTTATTTAGGAAATAATTAGTTTCAGATAAAGTATGCAACTGCGACGGCCCACCAAAATTTAGGGTCATCATAGTGGAAAGGGTCGTAGAAGTGTCACGTCCCAAGCTCCATCAGAAATAAAGAGAGGTATATTTATGTAAACAACTCATAATTGTTAAATAACACATTTTCGACCTTGTAGAATATGCAGAATGTCACTCTAAAAGGAAATCTGGCCAGCTGCACCAAAACCGTAACCAGCCTTACTATGGCCAGTGGAGAGGAAGGGGGAAATATAACAACTATAAGAAATATTAAAAATGTTTATTTCTATACATATGCTATTATATTATGACAGGTTTTCTTATATTTGCATTGAAAATATATATGCATGCATCTGTACAACTTGAAAAATGCATATGGCTATCTATGTATGTACAGCTTTACAACTTAAGACCCGCGGCCGCGAAAAAGTAAGATATTTTACTAAACATTTTG
>NW_013666215.1:115584-127389 GCF_000517525.1 Limulus polyphemus
AGACTCCCCACTATAGCTACAGGAGTATAAATAATACTAGCTATATATATATATATATATATATTACAAGCATTTATTTAGAAAAACTAAAAATTCAAAAAAGAGAATACATCAAAAGGAAGGATAACGAGGATCTTACACACAGCATATTCAAACCTTAGATGAAATGTAAATTAAATTAAATGTAAATTCATGAAAAAAAAATTGCAACCACAATACAAACATCCAACACCGGGGTACAAATCATAAGGTGGGTAAGTTATGTCATGTGTCCTGGTTTTTAGAGGTACTGGCGTTAGGGGGTACACAATCTATCCATTTTAACCTCAAATTTACCGGCCTCACATGAATAAGAAAGAAAAAACATTGAACAGATGTAGGTGCTCTGGCCCATAACGACCCATATCTTTGCCGCCTTTCACTGTCAGCAGCCAGATGTGGGAAGGTGGTTGCTCACAAGAAAAAAAATAAAATGACAAACATTAATAATAATAAGCAGCAATAAATAATAGAATACATTACATCAATGGGTGAGCAGATGTAGGTGCTCTGGCCCATAACGTCCCATATCTTTACCGCCTTTCACTGTCAGCAGCCAGATGTGGGAAGGTGGTTGCTCACAAGAAAAAAATAAAATGACAAAAATTAATAATAATAGAATACATTATATCAATGGGTGAGACAGCCAAACTATCCTTCAAGTTGGCATTTCAGTCACCAGTATGATGTTTGTACATAAATACCAAGATTTTAAGGCATTACTATACTAAGCCCAACCAATATTATAAGTATAGATCCCATCCTTCATCCCTCCATGCTACTATCTGGATCTTCAATGGTTGTAAAGGGATCCACACAGTAGCAGGTTTTATATAAAACCACATTAATCCACCTATACAAGATATGAAATGTAAAATAAGTAATTCAAATTATTTCCACTACAATGAATTTTAGAAATGATTTTTTTATTGTCGATATTAAAATATTGTTAAATCACTATTTTCAAATTTGTATAAATATTTTTTATATTTATTATAAAGTGATTTAAAATATTTAATTAAAGTTTTCTCCTCGAACCCATTTAAAATCAATTTATGTACTAATACATTAATACTACAGTGCACCAAATGTAATTATGGTTAACAGCGTGGAGTCAAAAAAAGGATTTGTAGCTTACGTAAATAATGTTTATATTATTTCCAGCCTTGTATGCTTATCTTGTTTACTATCCCTGTTTGCAGGTTTTTAAATTCCCAATTTTGTATTTATTGTGTATCTCCAACATTAAGCTTGTTTGTTTACTTTTTTGTGATTGCATTTTAACTTTAAGCTAGCTATCTTGTTTCTGTATTTTTTACGATCCCTATTTTCCCTTTTAAATGAACATTGTTTAATAATTTTGTAGTAATGTATTTTCTCTCCTTTTCTTAGTGTTTATTTATTATTCAGTCTGACTACACGTAGTGTTTCAGGTTTTGTCTGTATATTTTAGTTTATGCTTCTTTCAACTCAACCAACAAAAGTATTCCTTTTTTTGCCTCTTTCAGCTCATTCACGTGGAAGAGTTACAGCTTCCTATCTTTACCTTAGTTTTGCCTTTTTTTTCTATTTTACTCAACGAAGATGGTGCAAGTTTTTCTACTTATATTACTTTATGATATTCTCATCCCAATTAGTTAAAGGTATTGACAATTTTACCTCTTGTAATTCAACCTAATAAAGCCTTTCTCTTAGTGTTTGCTTTTGACTCCAACTAACAAAAGTGTTACAGATTTATCTGTTTGTCTTAGTATTTGCCTTTGACTCCATCAAACAAAAGTGTTATATATTTACTTGTTTGTCTTAGTATTTGCCTTTGACTCCAACTAACAAAAGTGTTATATATTCACTTGTTTGTCTTAGTGTTTACCTTTGATTCCGACTAACGAAAGTGTTAAGGTATATTTGTTTGTTTTAGTGTTTGCCTTTGACTCCAACTAACAAAAGTGTAACAGAATTATCTCTTTGTTTTAGTGTTTGCCTCTTTCAGTTCCATCCAACAAAAGTGTTGCAGTTTTCTTTGTTTAATTTAGTTTTGACTTTTTCAATCTCACCTAATGAGAGTAGTACAAGTTCTTCCTGTTTTGTTTGTTTGTAATTAAGCACAAAACTACACAATGGGCTATCTGTGCTCTGCCTACCACGCGTATCGAAACTCAGATTCTAGCGTTGTAAGTCCGCAGACATACCGCTATGCCAGTGGGAGGGGGCTTCCTGTGTTGCATTTATTTTATAAAACTTGTAGCAAAATACGTTCTTTTGCGAAGTCTGTGAACTTACGGATACACCTTTTTGAAGTGTAGCTTGCTCTTTCTTCAGTTACTCTAATTCTCCAAGCCTTGTTGTGTCTGTACGTTTTGATATAAATGTCGTGTGTTAATTTTTCTGCATAATTATGCTTAACTGGTCATTCGTATGTGTCTAAAGATCTGAATAAATTAATTGTTTATATACTGATCTAAATATCGGAGTGTTAGATAAACTACTTTAGTTCTCTTCATTCGACTTTGTTACTTATTCTAATACGTGCACGTTGAGTTCAATAAATAGAACTTAATAAACTTAACTGTGATCAAAAGACACAAATTCAATGTTTGTTATAAACAGAAAGTAGCGTTTATATATTAAAAATATGCTATATTCAGATGTTATTGATGACATATTACACTATGTAGGATGGTTGGATGTAAAATGTTTGAGAAAATGTAATCTGTAATCGTCATATGAAAGCACAACTTAGTATTAGAAGCATACTATAGATTATATTGTTGAAATGGAAGATATCAGTAAAAATGTGTAAGTCAATAAGTAATCACATGACATATGTAATCTTTTGTGGAGGACATTTTGATGTATACATTACTGTCAATAGATGGCAGCGCAAGACACTCAAAAAGTTCGAGTTGTTCTATCAAAGAAAAGTGAATTAATCGTAAGCATACTAAAATTGCAAATACATTTCAATTTTAAGGTCCTGTATTCTATTCTCACAATGTATAATAATAAAAGTGGTAACTACCTGCCTTTCCTTTACTTATTGTTTCAGAATTATGGATGGCTAGCGCAAATAGTCCCCTTGTAGTATTGCGCGAAATCCAACAAGAAAAACAAATAGTTTCAATGTTGCCCCAGCCTTCCCTTATACATTTCTATGATTGAACAAGAGCACTATATTCTTCAATATAATATACATAGAGAAAAACCACGTAATTTGTGGAATGACTAAAAAATCTCAAGCGTTTAACTGAGACGACATATTCCCTGACATTTATGAGATAGTTAATGGAAGAGGCTTCGTATCACATTTAAATATTGAATTGTGTAAGTGTTTACAAGCTGAGTGACTTTTAAAACTTGTACTTCTTGTTCAACGCCTAATTCATGAGTTTAACTCATAGAATATTCAAACAAAGCATTCTGTACTTTTGTAGGAAATAATGTCAGTTTTCCCAAGGAAAAAAACATTTCCTTTTTAATTTCCCTCTTTCCAGCATCGAAATAATATTTTACGAAATTTTTCATGGGCATTTTTTCTGTTTTACTTCTCTCATGTAAGCACGTACGAAATAAGTGGCGTTTATCGAGTCACAAATCATAATGTGTAATCATATTCCTGCTTCTAGAGACAAGTGACTAAGTAAATACTTTTCAGTTTCATTCTAAAGATTGTTAGATAGTACTGGCGGTAGAACCCAGGTTGATTTGAAATCCATAAAGTTTTAGATGTCAGTATACTTTGAGCATGATTTTACCGAAAGCATTTTGAGTGTCAGTAAAATCATTGTAAAGCTGGGAGTGTATGTTTTTAGTAATTTTAGTAGCATAAGAAACTTCAGTAATTTACACTTAATTTCAAAGTTGAGCCGAAAGAACAAAATTTGCTTCATATCACGTATGGTGTTTCTTTGTCAACAGCGCATTACAGATCGTCTTCCAAAATTTTCAGCAATGTTTGTAGGGTAAGCTAACACAGTTGTATTATTTTCTAAGCGTATTTTTTGTGCTTGTTTTTACAAGAGCATTTTCTGTACGTATATCTTGTGTAAGGTGTTTAATAAGTTTTGTTTTAACACCAAACTCTCAAGTTTACGCATTGTCAGTTTTTGATATGGGTGGGCAAAAGTTACTCTTCAGTTGGTGTTATATGGTTGATATTATTAAGGAAATCTAAGGCAATTGAAATGTTTGTTTCAGGGTAATAGTTAAATATTAAACTACGTATATTCTAAGTGAAACAACTGTATAGTCACTTTTGCCTCACTCTAGATAAATATATATATACACACACTATACATCCCCTGTTTATTAACTCCTTACTCTACGCATGTTTTATTTTTGAAGAACAAAAATGTTTTTGTTGTTGTTGTTTTTTTTGCTTTCATATACTTGTTAATTTACAGTTTGTTTCTTCTAACTCCTTTCTGACTGTTTGAAAGTTTCGAAAAGCAATAAACAATCTGGGCATGAAATTAGAAACAAAAATCATCTTTACCCTCCAGATAATAGTAAAAAAAAACATGATTTCAGCCCACATTCATTGCGGATTTATAAGGAATATTAGTGCAAACCAATTATTGTACAACTAGCTCTGATGAAGTCGCTGACTGAAATAAAAAGTTTTTATTATTATTATTTGGTCGTTTTATTTTCCTCTAACTTTACTGCCAAAATGTCTAAATCCCTCCAGTAGACAATTTCTTTAAACCAAAAAATAATCAATATTTTCAGTCGTTTTGAAGGATGCATCATTTTTATTTAAGTTGTTTTATGATCTACAACGCAAAGGATTATCAAAGGAATTCTATGTACTTTGATTCAATATTATATTTATAACAATACCAGCATCTTATCTTATAATAATATACATACGGGCATATAGACGATTCAATAACCGAATGTAGCAACGCAAACCCACGTGTCCTTCGTGCTTGCTTTTTAATTCGCGGTCCCCCGGTGGGATATCGATAAGTTTACGGACTTACAGCGATAAAATCCGAGGTTCGATTCATCGCGGTGGACACAGAAGATGGCCCAATGTGTCTTTGTTCTAAAACAAACAATTATATCCACGATGAAGCCCCCAGTGGCACAGCGGTATGTCTGTGGACTTACAACGCTAGAAACCTGGTTTCGATACCCGTGGTGGGCAGAGCACAGATAGCCCATTGTGTAGCTTTGTGCTTAATTGCAAACAAACAAACACAAATCCACGATGAAAAATGTGATGTGTCCAGTTATCATTGACATATAACGTCTATCTTTTAAGACAATTCTACATCTTTTAAATGAAAAACACAGTGTATTGTTGTGTCAAAATAAAACCAATTTATGAATAAGGATTGAAAACACGTTCTAGATCTCTATAGCTTGATTACCTCTTATAAAGTAAGTTTTAAATTACTTTTAAAGCCCTCGCGTGTGGCTTCATACAAAATTCATTACACTTATTCATAAATACAATGCACACTACGTAACTCCGCAGCACACTTTGAGGTTTTTGAGCATTATACGACCAACCGAACCGAAACAACTCATTTCACAAAAAATCGATTAAACTACTGATACATTTGCATTCAGAAAAAATCCTAGAAAAAATACATTTTTCGCATTCGCAATAACAACCTATTTCTTTTGTAAATTTGTTATGTATATTTTTTCTAATAATTCAAATAAGGCTTAGTAATATGTAAATACTAACATTTAAAATGTAAAAAAATAAATGCTATTCCGTAAACAGATTACACCCTTGGGTGTATGCCACGTTTTATTTATGTTTTAACTTTCTGTTGTTCAAAAGTTCACATCTTGGTTTTTTTTGTTTTTTTTTTAATTTTACGAACTAATCGAATTTGGCAGAAGCCTCCTTTATTAATGTCAAACAAAATGGAGTTGCGTAATTCCCGTATTATACACGATATTATAACCCCTGTTATGTTGTTTACTCTGCAATCTGCTAACGAATTTAACCTTTTTTTTTCTATTTTTATCATAGATATAAATATAACAAGAATGAAAGAGCTCGTGGTTTTTATAGGTTACTATTTTTTAGAAACTTTATAGTTTTAATAACTTTACTAGTTGAAAGAACTAGTTGTTTGTTTGACGGCGTCCAATAACTACGTTATTTTAGCATCATTCTGGACAGCACTACAAGACGAAAGAGCAAAACAAAAACTCACTAAAACAGCATTAAAACAATAGACTAGCATCATTCCTGGCAACACTACAAAATAAGACAAGAAACTTCTCATTGAAATAGCATTAAAACAATTTACTACCATCATTCTGGACAACACTACAAAACAAGATAAAATATACCTTATTAAAACAGTATTGAGCCAATAGACTAGTGCATTCCTGACAACACTATAAGACAAGACAAGAAATACCTATTCGAAACACAATTAAGAAAATTTAATACCATCATTCTGGACAACACTACAAAACAAGATAAAATATACCTTATTAAAACAGTATTGAGACAATAGACTAGTGCCATTCCTGACAACACTATAAAACAAGACAAGAAATACCTATTCGAAACACAATTAAGAAAATTTAATACCATCATTCTGGACAACACTACAAAACAAGACAAATAACACTTAACTGCAACAGTACTAAGACAGCAGACTGCCATCACTTGGCCCAACTGACCCATCAACTTAGATATGTACTCAAGTTATTTTAGCTTTATTCCGGACAACACTATAAAATGAAACAACAACAACCAAAAACCTCATGAAGACAGTGGACTAGCATCATTCCTAGGAATACGACAAAACTTTGATATGTATGAAACAAGTTGACAAACGTCGACACAGAAATGTGGAAGAAATAGCAAAGTAAGTGATTAAAAAAAATTACGCTATGCAATTCTACAAAACAAATAAGTTCATTTAGATAGCTATAAAACAAAAGTACGAAAAGAAAATAATCATATCAGAGACGCTTACATAAACTGTCATTTGTGTCGACATATAGCCTTGGTTAAAATGTTTGCATACTGTTCTGTATTGATGTTATTGTCTACATACATAGAGTACTTATTGAGTAAATGCCCGAGTAGTAACAGAGGAGGTAACGTATGATCGGACAAATATGTACGAGTTGTTACTCTGGTCTGTATAAATTGTTTTGAGCATTTGTTCGTCAAACCACACACACACACCTGTTTTGTATAAATGAGTGTGATTTTGGAATAATCTTTTTCGAAACAGATTAACGCTTTGTTCAGACAATTTCTCTGTACTTGATGTAGAGTCATGCCTGGTCACGTGCCAAATATTATAGGGCGTCAAATTGTTTGACTGTCAAGAAATGGTATGAGGCAAACGGACATTGTCAGAGCAGTAGGGCATCCCCACTGTACTGTATCCAGGATCCTGAAACGTCATCAGACTACAGGAAACGTTGTGCCAGGAAAGTTTACTGGTACACGCAGAAATACTATTGCCCAAGATGAACGTATTTTAATCAAGATAACATGTCAAGGTTGAAAAAAGTCTTGCAATACCTTACAACAGGAATGGCATGAAAGGATATCCAGAAGAATAGTGAATAGGAAAGTGATTAAATGAGGTTAATTTGCAAGAAGGGCTATCTGCAAACCGCTATTAACCAAAAATCACAGCCATCACCGTGTTAATTGGGCAAGACATCATGCCAATTTGGGACACTGGCAACATGTCATCTTTTCAGATGAATCCTGTTAAAGCTGATGGTAGGATTCGTGTTCGTCGTTTGCATGGAGAACAGGTGAAAGAAGACTGTCTTTCCCACAGGGATCACATGTTTGGGTAGCTATTCATCATGGTGGGAAAACTGCTATTCATATCCTCCAGGGAAACGTCAATGGCGCCTCCTACAGGAATCACACGGAGACGATATTTCT
Source organism: Limulus polyphemus (assembly GCF_000517525.1). Lineage (NCBI taxonomy): Eukaryota > Metazoa > Arthropoda > Merostomata > Xiphosura > Limulidae > Limulus > Limulus polyphemus. The sequence continues at coordinate 123,518 of NW_013666215.1, forward strand.
GCCATATGGTGGGGCAAAGTTTGGCAATAACTTTGTTTTCCAGGATATCAATGTCACTGCCCACAGTGCACATATTGTGCAGGATTATCTCGACCAGGAGGACGTTACAAGATTGCCATGGCCAACAAAGTCTCTGTTGAGCAGAACTGAGCCGGAAAATTGCTAACCACGACCATAAACCAGCGACTGTAGCTGAGTTGCAGCGCCTTCTACTGACAACTTGAGATTAAATCACAGTAAATTACACTAATAACCTCATTGACAGCATGTCACGTCACCTTGCGGTGGTTATCAGAGTACAAGGAGGACCAACCAAGTACTGAATGTTTAATATAAGATTACAGACGCTATTTATACTAATTTGATGTTATATTTTGTCATCATATATGTTTGGATAAGGTTTGTTGTGCTAGGTAAAATGTTGAATTACACATATTTCTACAGGTTTCTGATAAAATTGTTTGCTGTTCTAATAAATCGTTCATGATGTCCATAGAACCTGTCTCATTATACAAGTTACATATGTAGATGTTTAATATAACATGAATTTCTCAGTTTGACAGCGGTAAATGTATTTGTATTTCATCTTAATAATAATGATCTTGTTTGTTACAAAATATGCAAACATTTTGGCCAAGACTGTAGGGTTCAAAGGCACCCTCATGATTCACAGAGGCTCCAGTGTATCGATCAAGCTCCTCCTTAACCCCAATTACCTATTTCTATAGCTAGGCAAAGGGGATTTCATACCCGTAAAAAAAGAAATAGAAAAAACCGTTGGAACACCCGCCCATGGTATCTGAGTACACGTGCCAAGTTTGGTTGCACTATCTTTGGAGTGAAGATATAAACACAGTTTTAAACATGGCGACCTCGAAATTCCAAGGAGGGCCAGAAACACAAAACTTAATGACAATTTCTGGCTCAACAATCTACTCCTAGAAATCTAACATCTTGGGTGATCTTCCGAGCGCATTTTATACTTACTTGGCATCCTCTTAGTGGGAGGGGTCCACTATATAGATAACCTCCAGAGCCACCCCGAATCTACTTGTCAATTTTGGTCTTGCTAGCTTCAGAATCGTAAGGAGGTGTTCACGTATGAAGAAACAAACAAATAAATTCACAAACGTTGAGTGTCTGATTAAATATCAACAAAATTTTGGTGTTATAACGTCGTTTATTAATAGTATTTAGTGTTTTGTTATTATTATTAATTATTATACTTATGAGGGTTATTTTACATTGTTAGCTTAATATACGGACTTAGGACTAACCTAAATCTCTTAGTTTGGTCGTATCTTTTGAGATATTATTCGAACTGCAAAACGAAAATATATTCATTATCGAGGATATTAATCTGCTGATTCAATGCTTGTTGTTGGATTTAGTTTTTTTGTGTTCCTTGGTCTCCCAGTAAGTTTACTGATTTACAACGCTAAAATCTGGGGTTTAACTCCCCGCAATAGACAAAACAGATAGCCCAATGTGACAAACAAGCTCTGCATAGAGATTATCTTCGATCAGAAAGTATTACTAATTTTCTCTTGTTATGATTTTCCAAACGCCAACGTATATGTTCACTAACGTTTGTCTGTGATAACACTATATAAACTGATTATCTACGATAAAAGCGTTTAGTTTGGTTTAGAAGAAACATAGATATAACAATTTGGTATATGTCAAAGGTTTCTCTCCTGAAACATTCTGTTTCTTATCGCTAGAATTTTTTTCATAGTTTATATTATTCATTTTGTTTCAGGAGAACTTTGTATAACATTAAAATGAGAAAACTATGCCATACTTTGTCTAGATAAAGAAAAGGCATTTTCCCAATAATGGTCACTTATTTGTCTTTGGGTTTAATACTGCTGTGCTCGTCACTTTTGGTTTTGTTTTGTTTTTGTTTATCACATATAGATACTACTGTTCTAGGAGATATGAAGAATAATCTGTGGGCTGAACTTACCTAATCTGATTATCTTGCAGGGATTAGATACATTTTATTTAAAGACTGCATTACACGTGCATGATCTAAGTGTAATCACATTTTTACACAGTTATAAGGAAATAGTGTATAAACGGGTCTCGTTGATATATCGTTGTACAAGAATTATTTCTCATCTTGCAATAATTGTACCTTGACCTACATCCTATCCGATAATAATAGATGACTAGCGTTTTTTTTTTAACTTAGGCCTAACTGTTCACAAAATATTAATTTTAAAGTTAAAAAAATTAGAATTTTTAACAAATCAATAGAATGATTAATGTTTTTGTTTGTTTTTTACATAAATTAATTCACAAATGTCACATGGGTGAAGAAAGTGGCCTGGTGGGAAGTCAATGTTTGTGATGTTCATTCGAATGCTGTGATATAAACATGGTATAACGGTAGAGCATTTTAAGACGAATCTCTAGCTGTGAAAAATGGTTTGTTTGTTTGTTATGGATTTCGCGCAAAGCTACACGAGGGCTATCTGCGCTAGCCATCCCTAATTTAGCAGTGTAAGACTAGAGGGAAGGCAGCTAGTCAGCACCACCCACCGCCAACTCTTGGGCAACTCTTTTTACCAGCGAATAGTGGGATTGACCGTCACATTATAACGCCCACACAGCTGAAAGGGCGAGCATGTTTGGGGGGACAGGGATTCGAACCCGCGACCCACAGATTGCGAGTCGAATGCCTTAACCACCTGGCCTTGCCGGGCCACCGTGAAAAATAAAACATCTTACACTGAATTTCTGGCAAAGTAGAGTACATCAGGGTTCTTGATAAAGAAAAGGAGAAATTAATTTGTCTATAATTTCTATCCAATGTGCATTCGAATTTAGAATTAATTATTTCGAAGTGTAATATTTAGACCAAATCACGAACATTGTTCACATAGGACTTACAATTAAAATCATATTTTCTTTTTAAAGAAGGTTCGTCACAATTTATTGAAAAGTTTATTTATTCAAATTCAGTGTCTTGACTCTGCAGTGTTAATCATGCACCTGCATATTGACAAAACTTCAAGCGAATTCACAACCAGTCAACGGTTTAATGCCGCTAAAAGTCTGAAGAGATATATATATATAAAGCCTTTCAGTCGTGGGGCGTTATAATATGACGGTAAGTCCCACTGTTCGTTGATAGAAGAGTAGCCCAAAAGTTGGCGATTGATGATGTTGACTAACTGCCTTCTCTTCAGTCTATCACTGCTAGATTAGTGACTGCTAGCGAAGATAGCTCTCGTGTGACATTGTACAAAGTTCAAACCAACCAAACCCCAAATATATATAAAGCTAAGTTGGAACAAACATATAAATGGAATTAGAAATAAATTACGTCAAAGGGCAAATTATGTATAACATCTGACTGGCAACAACAGGAGCGCAACAACTGAAAAGATACTTAAAATCTATAAAACCAGTGGTAGGGTATGCCTGTCCAGCATGTTTAAATGTAGCTAAATCACATATAAACAAACTACAGACAATTTAAAACTCAATAATCACTAAAGCAGACAGAATTACTCTATACACAAACACGAAATTTCTACACAATTACGCAAAATCCCTATGTTGTCAGACAGACTTCTAAATAGATCAGTAGACTACTACCAGAGAAATTTGAACACAAATACTCCACAAAAAATACTAAACAACTTTATCATACATGATTAACACAGACTTAAGTACCTCTCAACACTAAATCTAATAAACTCTTTACGTACCTACGGCTGGGCAAACCGATAGCTAGGTATATATATATATATATATATATATATATATATAAAGTTAGTTAGTTTAGTTTTAGTTTAGTTTAAGGTTTTTAGTTAAAGTAAATAAATACTTATTCTTATAATTAATTATTAGTACGTGTA
>NW_013666215.1:127597-132615 GCF_000517525.1 Limulus polyphemus
ATATATATATATATAGTGTTAGTTTTATTTTGAAAGGTTTTTTTTGTTAAAAATAGATTAGTTCTGTATAATTTATATCGGTATCTATGTTTGTGAGAGCAAGACTGTATGTTCATAACGAACGGGTCCGGCATGGCCAGGTGGTTAGGGCGCTCGACTCGCAATCTGAGGGTCGCGGGTTCGAGTCCTCGTCCCGCCAAATATGCTTGCCCTTTCAGCTTTGGGGGCATTATAATGTGACGGTCAAACCCATTATTCGTTGGTAAAAGAGTAGCCCAAGAGTTGGCGGTGGGTGGTGATGACTAGCTGCCTTCCCTCTAGTCTTACATTGCTAAATTAGGGACGGCTAGCGCAGATAGCCCTCGTGTAGCTTTGCGCGAAACTCAAAAACAAACAAACAATGATAACGAACGAGAGTAAGCGAAATACTTGCCGGAAAAAAAATCTACGTTTCTACATCCATAGACATGGCCACTCGCGATAACCTGCGATCAATTATAGCGCACATGCAGTGGCTGTAGTGTACATGCAGTGGCTACCTGATGTTAAAACGAATTTTCCTAGCTACCGGAACGAACAATATCGGAGAACAAATATGGACTTCATCTACTACATTCAAGTATTAAAAAAAAATCACCCAAGGAGGGGGGGGGGAAGAGGTCCAGGGTACACCTGATCCACCCGGGTCACATGACCAAAGAACAATTAGAGACAGTGATACACTCAGAAATTTCTAAGGTCACATGTCATCATCACTTCATGCCAAAACACCCTCTAAGAAACAATAAAAACGTCTAAACTGAAATATTAAAAACATAGCATACAACTATTTAACAGTTTCATAAGTGTCTAAGAAAAAATCTCAAATACATAATCGAACTACTAAAGTGTATAACAGAGCGCTTTAGGAACATAACATCTTAAGCAGAGATTATAATCCTTAAATATATATAACATAATGTTCAGGAATTACCTAACATTAGCTGATTTGTTACATTAATCATTTACTTAAACAATACAGAGAAAACATTTCTAAGTACCATAAACTGAATGTTTAAATACCTTGAGAACCAAGACATGTGATTAGAAACTGCAATACCTATTTCTATTTTATTCCAATGTTTTTACTGTATATTTATGAGCATGTAAAAGTACATTTACAAGTAACAATATTTGTTTTAGGATTTAACTCTGAGATTTCACTCGAAAAGGATCCTACGATAACTACCCTCTGTTTGTTTAGGTAGGTGCGTAGAACTTGCAAATAGAAACGTTATCCTGCAAACAGGTGTTTTATATAATTGTAAGGATTGTCGGTCGTTTGATTTATAAAATAGAATTTGTACTTTACATTGTATGATTCACTAATTCATTAAGTTTAAGCACATTAGAAGCTACATATATTGTAGATTAACAATTTAAGTAATAATTTATTTATTACACTTTTTTATTATTACTAGTTAAGGAAAACATATAATTTTGATTACATACATTTCTATCGTGATTACCTTTGTATGAAACATAATATTACTAAATGTTTAATTGTTTACTTTCCAAGAAGGTGCCGGTGTGTCTTTATAAACAGATTTGACGTATTTTTTTTTGTTTTTTTTCTCCTGTTAAAATTTTTTGAAACTTAGTAGACACGAAAATCTTAAAATACGCTCTCTTCAAAGAACTAGTTTTAATGAATCTATGAACTTGAATTGCCTGAGCCTGTTTATACTTTTAACCATAAAGATCCCAGTTTCCCACTGAAGAGAAAAGGTCCACCTTACAAAAGCGCTCGGGTTATAGTGTTTTTTATTCATTTCGATCAAGACTTCTTGAGCCTACCTGTTTTTGTAACATCATGAGCCCGCCCAGTGGCACAGCGGTATGTCTGCGGACTTACAACGCTACAATCCGGGTTTCTATACCCGTGGTGGGCAGAGCACAGATAACCCTTGTGTAGCTTTGTGCTTAATAACAAACAAACAAACTAACATCATGAAAATAATTTTGTAATATTCATGTATTTCACTCTAATATTATACAATTTGTTGAGGAAAATTTTAAAATTTTAGTAAGTTATTGTTAGTAACTCAGTTTTATCTTATAGTTGTGTGACTCGAAATGACGAATTCAACAGCAAGAGACCTAACGCTGATACTCTTTTGCGATTCAATATTCTTCTTTCGTTACTGAAAAGTCTGAGTGTGATGTGTAAACGTTTGTTTGTAATTAAGCACAAAGCTACACAATGGACCATCTGTGCTCTGCCCACATAGGGAATCGAAACCTGGTTTCTAGTGTTGTAAGTCCGCAGATATACCGCTCTGCCACTGGGGTCATGTGTAAAGAAAAACAAATAATATTTTTATTAGTCTTAAAAGAAAAATAATATGAGGATAATTGTAAAGAAAATTACATTATCACATGTACACAAGAATAATATACCAATATGGCAATCAAACTGTGGCCGTTAGTTAAGCATGTTTGATGGTAATGACGTTGTGTTTAACGATGTCTGGTAATAATGGCACAAGAAAAAAAAAGGGACGTTAGTGAGACACTCCCTTAGGGGGTCTTATTATCCACATGTGTTTTTATTTAGGCAAATGCTACCGTGTTAGCTAGTAATATTGATGTAAGCTATATTAATGTTGTAACTTGTTTTTTAATAAGATGTTGAAAGCTCTAAGAATACATAAGGAAGATTAATACGAACTCAGGTGGATAGGTAATTAACCACTAGGTGAAGAATAATAATTAATATTATATAAAGTGGCAAATCATTAAATAATATAATCTTAAACTGGTGTCAGTGGTGTAGTGCTAAAGTTTATTGTGCCGACGCCTAGCGAAATTTTATCAGACATGTGACGTCACAACCAAGGTATAGATTTCATATTCAAAATCTAATTTCCCAAAGAAAATATATGAAGCTAATTATTTGAGACTACTTACATTAGTAAGAACTTAAACAGGGCATAGATTGCCGAGGAAAAACACGCAACTCAACCTTTTTTTTTTAATTAAGTAGCAAGGAAAAACAAGAACTACAACTTGTTTCCTCATATACAATACTTTTAGTTTCCTTCAACTTTAGTTTTAGCAAATATTCAAACAGTAATCGCAACTTTGACTTTTTTAATGCTATTTAAATCGCCTGTCCTACCAACGCGAATAGGTTAATAAAATCAATCTTCGTTATATAATATGTAAATAATAATAATAGCTTTTAAAATGTGTACGTTTTAAATAATCGCTGTAAAATTGTAAAATGTATTTTATTATATGCTTTAATATTATATTAACGTGTTAACTACGTGACGTATGACAAATGAATTTAACGCTTTGACACCTACTCTTGAGCCAAAGTGATCGCATGGTGCTTGATGCCAGCTCCTAAAGGAGAGTGGTAGAACTGTGTTGGAAAATCAGATCACAAATTTTGATTATCACAGATACTTAAGTTCATATGTAAACCGAATAACTTATTATTTATTTACATACATGCTGATGTACCCGTTCTTTGTCCCGGTTATGAACTTAAAAAAAGGTGGAGGTGGATGTTATGATAAATAACACAAAAATCCTAACTTTCACACAATTTATTTATAACATAACATGTTATTACAGTATTCATTATTACCTCACCATAAGTTATGTATAAGGTTTAAGAACTCAATATTTATATACTTAAAACATGGTATACACTATCCGATGGTCAGGGTGACCTTGTAGGAAGAGGTAGCGGCGAAAATACTAGCAGCAGAGGTGCTTTCTGTTATCTGAGCACCACAAAGGCAGATCGGTATGTCTGCGGACTTATAACGCTCGAAACTGGGTTTTGACACACGTGGTGGGCAGAGCACAGATAGCCCATTGTGTAGCTTTGTGCTTAACTGCAGACAAAGAAACCGTTACCTGCTTTCAACACATAACCCAAGAAACGGCTCTTCATATCAGCCTTATGGTGGCTGTTGTAGTAGAAACTTCAGCTGAGTTGATGTATTATTGCAATAGTGACGGCCGATTTTTGCATTCCATTTCTCCACAGAGGGTGTTAGCGCACTCTCTGAGATACATAACACGTTTGTGTGTTCTCCCCACACACTTTGTGTATGTTGTGTTATAGAAAGTTTACTAATTTTTTGTGTAAGGACGTGGTGCCATTTATGTATGTAGTTAACGTAAACTTACGTCAAAGTTAATAAATGCTCAATAACAGCAATAATGGAGGGTGTATATGGTTGTCAACTCCCATTAACGTGCCCCTTGTTCCACACTATTATCCCACAAAGTTTGGTTGATATTGGCTCAGCGACCTAGAAGTAGTTAGATAAGGGACAAACAAACAGACACAGAGATTTTTGTGCTTTAATTTTCTAATTTCAGGTGCCCGAGCGGCACACCAGTGCCCATTGTGTAGCTTTGTGCTTAATTACAAACAAAACAAACTAAATAATACATGTTCTTCATATAGTTAAATCTATTTTAATTAAACTATTTCATTTGTATTACATACGTTTCATTTTCTCTTGTCATCCTTTTTATAATCGTATTGTTTACTTATTGTTTTACTTATTTACTTATTATCTATTACAAATTACATGATATTTTTGGTGTCATTACCATTGTGTTTATTTTGTACCTCTAGATTACTGAAAATGGGACTTTGAAAATTTCGAAACATTTAATTGATGCTTTGTATTTTTTTATGTTCGTGTTTTACTTCATTATCAAATTACGGTTTTCGAAAAATCAGTCGATTACTACGTTAAAATGTAATAAAATTCTAGAGACAAACCGATGTTGTTTTTTAATTACTCTTCATCCAAAAACTTAATTTTGCAAAGATATAGTTTAATTTATTTTAACTTATCAAAGCAGGCCCGGCATGGCCAGGTGGTTCGGGCATTCGACTCGTAATCTGCGGGTCGCTGGTTCGAATCTCCGTCACACCAAACATGCTCGCCCTTTCAGCCGTGGGGGGCCGTTATAATGTGACGGTCAATCCCACTATTCGTTGG
>NW_013666215.1:133362-139103 GCF_000517525.1 Limulus polyphemus
CGTTTAGATTTGCGCGAAATTCAAAACAATCTTATCAAAGTACAACTACACAGTCTTGAGATGGTTTTATTGTATTGAAATTTTTACATGTTCTACAGTAATTCTTGTACGCTGAATCCGAAAATGATATCCATTTTTCTCCATCGCGTACAGATTTTTCACAAAACGTCATATGTACTTTTACATAAGTGAATAATTCTTATTGAAATCGGGTCACATTTTGTTATGCTTAAAATGTTGACAACCATTGGCTATAGATTTCTCTAGACCAATCGCGACGTGAGTCTTATCGATCGTTTCTAATAACCCAAACATAACGAACATAATAATAAAAAATGTTCACTGTTGTACATGAAAAATAATTTGATTTAAGTAAGAGTTGTTCTTTCTTCCCGATTTGTAAAAAAAAATCCTTACGTGATAGAAAATAATGAATATTATTTTCGAAATCTGCGTAGCCGAATTATAGAAAATTCGTTATTAAAACAAAAACAACTTTTATGGAGCTTAAATTCGCAGGCCTGTGTTGTCAGCAGATGTGTTTTAGATCTTGAAAGTATGATTATCGTGTTAGTTGTTTCTTCGGGGCCTAAATAATATGTTTTAAACATCCTCAACTTGCAGCTAAAATACAAGAAAACCGACCTAACGACCGTTGCTCAACATCCTGTCATGTATATGTTCACTAAATATCAGACTTACATTTAGCTAAATAAGTATAACAATGATATTTTGTTAGGCTAATATTAAGTGATGGCTAAATAAGTAAGAAAATGATTTTTGTTAGGCTAATATTAAGTGATGTGGATGTGATATTGTTTTTGTTTCTAAATAAAGTTTAATCTCAGATTTAGAAAAATGTTTCTGTTAACATTTTCGACACTTGCATTGCCCTTTTTCAAGCCTTTATAATTAATTGGTTAAATAAGAAACATTTTTAAACGCTTTTTGTCTTCAAGACTAAAGTTTTGGAACAACAATATAAACTCAACCCTGTATATATCTAACAAAACTCTAAACTCAGTACTAGACTTTCTCAACAAAACCCAATACCAGCGTTTCTGAAAAACATTATACACTTAACACTATACATTCAGAATTAGCATGTATGAACAACTTTTATACAGTCAAAATTAGCATTTTTGAACAACTGTGTACACTGCATAGTTACATTTACAAACAATGTTATAGAATCAGCAATAGCATTTACGAAAACCCATCTGTGAACTCATTAGTTACGTTTCTGAAAATCTTTCTATATTCATCATTGGTATTCCTGATTAACCCTAACATACTAACGTTTCTAATAAAATTTTCACCCTGAACTGAAGTGCTTCTGAACAACACAACATACTCAACATTAACGTTTGTAACTAACACCGTACAGTCAACATTAACTCTTCTGAACAATGTAATGGATAAGAGATATACAAAACTTGGGCTCAGAATTTTGGAGCTGTGGATGCGTTATAAGAGTAGTGGTAAATTTTCACTTGCAGTGGATGATGTCTTGTCTATCAATTGAAAATTAAGGACTGCTAGCACAAATAGTCCTTGTTTAGCTTTGCGCAAATATCCGAAACAAGGAAACAAACAATCACGTATATTTGATATACGTTAAACTTAAACCTTGAACTTCTAACTTATTTTGTTTTGATTTGCATCTTTCCTTATATTTTATTTTTAATAAATAAGCATACGTAAATTAAATAATCTTATACATATTTCATTCTGTTATTTGAATCAAAAATGGATTTGTTTCGTGTTCAGGAAAAAATCATTTCTAAAAACATCAAATATTAACTTGTTATTTATTAGCTGATGGAATGAGATTGACTAATAAACTCCTTTTTACTAAAAAAACTAATTAAAGATGCTGATAAACTGTCTGTTATGTTCTCGTTTTTAATTATTATCATACGATGCAGTTCGTCAAAGAGAGAGTTTAACAAAAATCCTTTCCTTTTCAGTTGTTCACTTTCGAGTTAAACTAGTGTCTCTTAACGAAGAACCCAGTTTCGATTACCTCAAAGCAAGTTACATTCCTGTATGTTAATATTGCTTATTATTACGATTCTGTAAAACTTCTACTGCTAACTAATTACGATCCTATGAAACTTCTACTGCTAACTAATTACGATCCTATAAAACTTCTACTGCTAACTAATTACGATCCTGTAAAACTTCTACTGCTAACTAATTACGATCCTATAAAACTTCTACTGCTAATTCCTATAAAACTTCTATTGCTAACTAATTTCTTTCCTGCAAGTCTTATACTGCTTATCATTACGATCCTGTACAGCTCTTATAGTTAACTAATTCCCTTTCTGTGTTATAAGAGTGACAATCAAATCCTACTATTCCGATAAAGTAGTCCAATAGTTGACGATAGATGCGGTTAACTAGCTGCTTTCCTTGTAGTCTATCAGTTCAAAATTAGGTACGACTAGTGCTGATAGTATTTGTGTATCTTTACGCGAATTTCCGAAACAAACCAAACAGATATACTTATTACGACTTTGTAGTATTCATGCTTCTGTTTCGTTAGGCTTCAGTAAGTCTCCTATAGTTCACTAATTTCTGTAATTCTCATACTCCTTACTTATGATGATCCTGCAAGTTGTTTATTGTTAATCGCAAAGCTATATCATGGGCTAACTGTGTTGTGCCCACTGCTGGTATCAAAACTCAATTTTCCACATTATAAGCTCTCAGACTTACTGGTAAGCCGTCAGGGGACATGATCCTGTAAGATTCATGCTGGTGCTTCACTGGGTTTCAATAAGTCTCGTATAGTTCTCTAATTCCTGTAATTCACATTACGTTTCTGTAAGTCGTAACGTACTAGTTATCTTTCTGTAATACTCCCATTTCTTGCTAATTGCCTTTTAAAAGCACGCAATTATAGGGTTTCTTATTTCTGTCCCTAAGAGACTTTTTGAGCTTAAGTGTTTTCCTAACATCATACTTCTTACTCGTTGTATTTTTACTGCATCTGCTGCTTGCTAATTACATTCTACAATACTAACGTTTATTACTACATGTATTTACATTCTTGTCATTGTCATACTTACCGTATTTCCTGGACCATAAGACACACTAAGATTTTAAAAGGAAATAAGTAAGAAAAAAATATTTCAGTACATATATTTAATACTTACATACCAACACTTACCATACCATTGAGGAACAAAAAAAAAGCAGTGCAGCACACTAAAACAATATCGCAACATGAGTCCTATTCACTGCTGTCATGCTTCTCATCATAATCACTGGTGTTATGTGAACTGTCACTTCCTTTCTTACGTCATACTGTCACTTTCTTCAAATGGTACGTCATGCTGTCACTTTCTTCAAATGGTACGTCATACTGTCACTTTCTTCAAACGGTACGTCATACTGTCACTTCCTTCAAATGGTACGTCATACTGTCACTTTCTTCAAATGGTACATCATACTGTCACTTTCTTCAAATGGTACGTCATACTGTCACTTCCTTCAAATGGTACGTCATACTGTCACTTTCTTCAAATGGTACGTCATACTGTCACTTCCTTCAAATGGTACGTCATACTGTCACTTTATTCAAATGGTACGTCATACTGTCACTTTCTTCAAATGATACGTCATACTGTCACTGCCATTTAGGACGATGATGATACTACAATTCTTCAATGATTTCACAATTGTTTCGTGTTTCGTGGCAAAACGAATTTCTCACCCACTCTCACACCTGTAGAATGGTGGGCCGCTTCATTCGCCCTGTTGGTGCGAACACATGATTTGGAGCCTCCGTCCGTTTGGTCCACTCCTCTCGCGTGATTGCTATAAATGGCTTGTTTATCGATACGTACCTGAAATCACAGCTAGTTGCGTCTTCAATATATCAACCTCCTTTTCGTAGCCTCAGTTATATTTTCGTGGAGCTGGTCACTTAGTAATAGGGCTGTTTTTTTTTAGAAGGTCACCTGCACGTTTCGACCACACTTTCTCTAGCCACAATTTCATCCCTTCTTCATTTATCCATTAGATTGAAGATGAAAAACATTTGACGATTTTCCTCCTAATGGTGATCTTCTACGGACCATAAGACACAGGAAAATTTTAGGCGACTTTTTTTCCAGAAAAAAATGCGTCTTATGGTTCAGAAAATACGGTATTACACTTCTGTGTTTGTCTTACTTCCTTCTATTTACTTTTCTCTAAGCTTCTAACTTTTCACTTTAATCTCTTTACGTCCTTTATTAATTTAATTATTTTAATTACTGATTACACTTCTCTTACTTTTATTAATTTTATCTTTGCATTTTTTTAATTCTTTCTAACTAAATGTACTCAAATATAGGTTTCTATCTACATTTATTCAAATCCTTTACGGTTCTGTAATTTATTTACTGTTTATTACTTGCTTGTTTATCTTTTGCATACAATGAGCTAAAACGGCCAGGTCACAGACCCACTTTTCTTAGGGTATAGACATTCCCTAATTTTGAACTGCGAAAATAGGGGGAGGGCTATTAACCAGCAGCATCCGCTCATTAACGAATAGCAGGATTGATTGTCACTTTTATAGCTTATTCGCTGAAAGTGCAAGCGTATTTGGAAGCACTAAGCCTCGAACCCAAAACCCTTGGATCTTCAGTCGAAAATGCTTAACTACCAGGCCACACTTGAGTCCTACTACTTTCTAATAACTTTTTAATGTTTACCAGTAAGGCTGGGAAATATGATTTAGTTGTGTTATTATGCTTAATAAAACAAATATTAGATGTTTACCCAGATCGTGAAGACTTCTCTGGTTGTGCAAAAAAATGGCTGATGCAAGGCTTTAACCATACACTAAGTAACTACACATTATATTCCAAAATTGTTTGTTTATTTGTAGTTAAGCCCAAAGCTACACAATGGGTTATCTGTGCTCTGCCCACTACGGGTATCAAAACCCGGTTTCCAGCATTGTAAGTCCGCAGACATACCGCTGTGCCACTGGTAGGCATGTTTCAAAATAAAACAAAATATATTGTTGTTTGAGGGCAAACACTGGAATTTTATGAACACTATACTTTTACCTACTGCAGTTGCTTCCAAATTTATTTTATCTTCAAATATTGACTGCTTAAAATTCATTTCTATTCCTCAGTTTTACATTTGCTTTTTGATTAACTCTAAATTAATATTCTCAAACAGGCCTGATTGTTTGAACTAATTTTATAAGAAAAGAAACATAAATATTTGTTTTTTCACCATATTATTAGGGTTTCTTCCAAAGAAAAGAATATATCGTTACCTAAGGCCATTTTTAGTTCTTGGAAATAAGTATTTTAAATACAAATGAAACTGTAGATAGCTAAATTGTTTTGGATTTTAATAGTATGCTCAAAATTATGTTTTAGTCTGTTCAGGGTTTCTTTTTAATTACAATGTTAATGTAATTAGGAATTATAATACTATGGTACAAGAAGCAATAAAAAGGACACATCATTAATTTTAAACTCATTATATATATATATATATATGTTGTTAAAATGTTACGATTTTGAATATAAAAACATTGTTATATTTCTAGTTGAACAGTTGTACTTAGATCTTGATTTTAAAGCTAAACATCAATAACTGCTAAGCTAACATTTTTGAAGTCTACATTATCTGAACAGCACAGAATGAGATAATTCTTTGCTAAGAATACCTTAATTTTATTGGCTGAAAACCAGAAAAGAAAATAACCAGTTGTACCTGAT
>NW_013666215.1:139348-146305 GCF_000517525.1 Limulus polyphemus
GTATGCTTTATGGAATGAGATATGTTTAAGAACATGTTTTCGAGTTTTTTCATCGTTGGAAACACTAGAGAGACATCTCATCTAAAAGTTTGACACCCACTGTGGTCACAGTTTGCTTGTTTGTAATTAAGCACAAAGCTACACAATAGGCTATCTGTGCTCTGCCCACCACGGGTATCGAAACCCTGATTCTAGCGTTGTAAGTCCGCAGACATGCCGCTGTGCCATTGGGGGGGGGGGCTGTGATTACAGACAGATAGCCTATTTCCTGTCTTTGCGTCCAAAAAACAAAGAAGTGAATTATTATCAAATTTACAAAGGGGAGAAAAAAATTTGTCCCACTTGTAGATGGAGAACTAAGAATTGATTACAGTAACTAGATATAAACAGTTGACTTACATGTTTAATAGTGGATAAAAAAAAATATAAATTTTGACCAGCATTTTCTATCCCTCTACTTTACAATTCCGATAAATCTCATTTCTAAATAACAAACGACTAGAAGTAACGAAATTAGACTTCGTTATTAACATTTGTCTTCGTAAATAACCCTTAGAATGCTTTTAAACTATAGTGGACCAATACAACTGCTCACTCCAAAGTACTTCGTTTGTAAGAAAGGGATTCAGGTCAAACATGAACTCTAAATAGAACTCTAAACAGTTTATGAAAGAAAAAGAAAAACTGAAAATGTTCACTGTATTAATTAAATTTCAATTTCGCGCAAGCCATCCCTAATTTAGCAGTGAAAGACTAGAGGAAAGGCAACTCGTCATCAAACTCCACCGCCAACTCATGAGCTACCCTTTTACCAACGAACAGTGGGATTGACCGTCACATGATAATGCTCCCACGGCTGAAAGAGCGAGCATATCTGGTGGGACAGGGATTCGAACCCGAGACCCTCAGGTTGCGAGTCAAGCGCCCTAACCTCCTGGGCATGCCGGCCTTCACTGTATGAACTTTACCTTTTAATCATAATACTCAATGTTTAAAACGAAAACTATATTTGTACTTTTCCTGCCTTCATAGTCCAAACCAGCTAACGAGTTTTGTAGCAGACAAAATATAAATCTGAAATACCATTTTATATATACCCATCTGAATATAATTAAATCCAGTCATGGACTAACTAAATAGTAATACAGAGAAAACATCTGCAGTTAAGCATATTTTTGAACAAATATTAAGACTCGTATTTGTGGTTGTGTATAGAGATTGTATAAAGTTAAAAGTCTTGGTAACACACAATGATAGGATTATTCAGACATCTTCTTTCTTCAGCGATTTTCGGTTGTAAAGTATTGAAAATGTTTATGTTCATTTTTATTATTGTTAAATACAACCCACAATGCATCTGAAACCTCTATCTGAATTTCGTTAATTATCGGATATGAAAATATTACCTATTATTTGTATTTACACGGAGTTCATAAGAAGAAAGTAAGAAGTAATTATCAAAGTTCAAGGTAATTCATTCCATATTTTTCATAATGGTTTAATCATTTGAAATTTTTCCTGCTATTGAAACGTGTATTTAAAAATAGATTCAGTAACTCGTTTCAATAGACTGTTTGTGAGGTTCATTGCTCCAACTTTAATCTTTTTGGACTTTTTATCACCAACCAAATGACATTTTCGAGCACTTTTATTATAGTCACGATTTAACCGCATGAGATTCGGATCTTTTAAGGTTTCATTCAACATGAATATATTTGTACAAATCTACTTTAATTGACCGTATAAAGAATACATTATTTCCAACGTGAATAGATCAAAGTCAGTGACCTCAGAGCAAGAAGCCTTGTTTTTAAACCTCTGGGTTAACCTTTATATTTATATGTTGAGCCAATGAAACACTTGCTTTGATTGGTTACTTATAGAAAAGTTAAAACTAAAAAATAAAGCAAAGATCCTGCAAGAACAAGGTATTCCAATACTCTATGTAGCCAAACAACCCAATTCAATAGTTTAGTTTTACTTTTTGGTCTTTTGGTTGTTCTATTCATTCTTTTAAACTAAACTAACCTACAAATATTGGTTAGTAGGCGAATCTTATTCTATTCCTATTCCTACTATGTAAAAATAAATACTTTTGTTACTTAGATTGCATTATTTCCCAGCACGGTATTATCCTAAAGTGAATGTATTTAAAACAACATAATAAGCTTATGAGCTATTATAGGAAAAATAAACGCTTTATATATATATATATCAGATTCAAATATGTTGAAATTACATTTTAATATGCTAGTATAACGTTTTGCAAGTTTTCTTTCGTTAATATTTATCTTATTAATTCTTAGTTAGCGAGATCATATCTTATCAACTTTTGCTTCAATCTACTTATCTGAACTGGAGAAGTCTTTGGAAATACCACTTTTGTCAGCAACCAAAATCCACTAATATAATCAACCCTTATCTACACCGGAGGATTAAGTACGTGTTATTGATAATGTTTTTAACTAATTTACAGTAGTCGTTTGAAGCCTTGAAATATAATAAAGTATCATATGGAGAGAAAAAATATCCTTAACATACTGAAAGACAGTAATTTAAATTTTTGATAGAATATCACATGTTGCTTGCCTTGTGGATATTTTAGAAGAACCGAGAAATTACAATGACGCAGGTGCACATTACAAGATGATCAGACTTTGTATATCCAGAACATACAACAGTTATGGTCAATCTTGTTCGAGCCGTTCGTGACCTAACGTCTCACGTCCATCCAGGGCAGTGAAGTGAAGGTAGTAAAGCAGACAAAATAATTCATGTATGTAAATTATGATTAGAATCAATTTGTTAATTGGGAACGATTACTGCATTGTTACTAACAACTGTTGTAATCGATAGATCTATTCAAATGAGAATTAAAAATAAAAGCAAAAATGTGCTACCCTGTAGATATTTGTCATTGCCTGTAAGTGTTTTTAATCAGTTAACTTACGATTCCTTTGGAAATTTTGTGAACAGAAAGAGAAAAACTGTATCGGCTGTTCATGATAATTCCATTCTATTCAAACACGAACAAAAAAAGATACACAATAAACCTATTGTTCTTTGTAATTAATTTTTATTGAATGTTCAAAAACGCCGAATGGGCAACCACTTAAGTGAGAGTAAATCAGGTTACCATGGGCTCGCAATTCCGACAGCCCGAGAAAAATTATTTTATCATATACAGGGGAAATCCTACATAGTGATAAGAAAGGATTTATAGATTTTATGTAAGAATGAAGTCATTAAAAAACACCAATAAGTTATTAGATAATGACTTTATTTTTAGCAAGTTTTCCGATCACCAAACCAATAACGTGTTACAAGACTGAAACCTACAGCAGTAACTCTTTCTTGTGTATTTAAAAAGATGCATCCCTTACTTCTAAAGATCAAGGAAGTAGACCTTTTCCTGGTTTTTAAATCCGTTTTCTAGAATATGCAAAAGAAATAACTCCGAAGTTAGAGTACGTGGAGCGGAAAGAACTTTGACCTTTATTAAAAGATTAAAATAGCTATCATTTCAAGGCATCGATTGCCACTTTATCTATTACGGAGCCGTTTGTGTTTTGTTGTAATAAGCCACGCTATGTTCTTTCTCAGCGATGTAGATTTGCTTTTGTGATGTAAATAACTCAGAAATAAGTTTATATAATGAACTTCCTGGAAGCGTCTAGCTAGTTATAAACAAGTACTAATAGATATTGTTAGATGTAATAAACTTTAATTTAAACCAAACACAATTATTTCAGTACTATATTTCAAATAAACTAAACACTGTATGTGACATATAAGTGTCGCTATAACATGTAATCTCGTACCCATATTACAAAACGATAAATGAGATTATTATTCAGGAAAGTTAGTAATGAGTAATATAGTGAAGCTTTATTACAATATTATTGATTTTAGTTTTACAGTTTCTACTTAGTTTAATTAATAGACAAAATTATAGAAGCGACATCGTAATGAAACATTTATATCATTTTTCAAAGAGTTTTAATGTCTTCAGTTTCAATTTAATCAAATGCTAGTAATTCCTTTTTTGTGTGAAAATCAACGTAACATATAATATAACGTCTTGGGACAACATGGGTTCTATTGGTCCATCTTGGCTGTTCCATCCTCTAGACTAAATGAAAATAATTTAACAAATCTTAAAGCGAGCCCTTATCATTCATATACTTATCAAGCTTTTTCTTAAACTCACTTAAATTTAATGCCTCTACAACATCCGACGGCAACCCATTCCAAAGGCCAACCAGCCTGTTAGAAAAATTAAACTGTCTTAACTGAAGATGACTCCTAACCTGCCAAAATTTATATTTGTGTCCTCTAGTCCTATTATTCTCACTGTTAAATATGAAAAAAGATGATGCATCAACACTATCAATTCCCTTTACAATAGCCCCCAGTGGCACAGCGGTATGTTTGTGGACACACAACGCTATAGTCCGGGTTTCGATACCCGTGGTGGGCAGAACACAGATAACCCATTGTGTAGCTTTGTGCTTAACTTCAAACAAACCTTTACAATATTAAACACCTCAATGAGCTCCTCCTAACTCTTCTTTTTTTTAGGAGTAAACAATTTGAAATATTTCAGCTTCTCTTCGTAAGACAACCCCTCCATACCAGGCACCATTCTAGTAACCCTTCTGTGAACCCTTTACAACAACTTAATGTCTTTCCTAAGGTAAGGAGCCGAAAACTGAACACAGTATTCCAAATGTGACCTAACCAGTGACCTGTTCAATGAAAATATAACCTCTTTAAACTTGTATTCAATATTGCTGTAGATACGACCTAAAATCGCCCTACCACTAGCAACAGCACACTTCTTGGATGGTTTTAGAGACTGATTAATTATTACACGAAGATCTCTATCCTTCATAACACTGTTAAGGTTATTCCTATCCAGTTTATACTTGTAATTCAATTTATGATAACCCATATGCATAATCTTGCATTTATTGTAATTAAAACCCATCTGCCATTTATTTGCCTAACTCACTAAATCCTTTTGTAAATCAGCAGCATCCTCTTCTCAGCTTGTAACATTCAAAACCTAAATATCATCTGCAAATTTAAATAATTTATTGACTATTCCTTCATGTATGTCATTGATGTAAATCAAAAAGAGCAAAAGTCCTAAGACTGGGCCCTGAGGTACCCTACTTGTGACATTAATCCAGTTTCGAACATATTGTTGGTGTGAATGTGCTTTATTGTCACTATGAAAAACTTATACACTAGATAGGTGAAGTGAATAAAAAGTGTCATTGGCCACTATTCAGTTCTTCGCATTATATAGCCGTACAATAGCAGATATGATAAAGAAACTTAGTGACAATAAAGCACGTTCACAGCAACAATATGGTTGATACTTTTCACTATGATATAGGTACAGCTTATCTCTCATTGGTTAACTTGTGTTCAGGGTTACTGATGAGGGGTGGAATTCTCCGAAACTAGTATAATCCAATGACACACGTTGATCAACGTGTAGATTGAACTGGACCTCCCTTGAACTTAGGCTCCGAGATTAAACAATTTTCGGAATACTAAGTTTATTCATTATTAATCCAATTTGACTGAACTCTATTTGTAACAACCCTCTGCTTTCTTCCATCCAGCCACTATTCTATCGAATTTGCTAACTTATCCCCCAAACCCGTAGAAACCATTTTTTACAAGCCTTTTATGTGGCACCTTGTCGAATACTTTTTGTAAATACATATACACCAAATCTACACCCTAACCCTCATCTACATAAGCAGTAACCTTTTCAAAGAATGTCAAAAGATTTGTAAGGCAAGATTTTCCCTTAGTCACTATCCAATAAAATTCTAAATTTTGTTAAATTATTTTGTAAAGTATCTTTTAACAGACTTAACAAAACTTTTCCCACAACTGATGTAAGAATAATGGGTGTATACTGGGATAATTTTCATCATCTCTATTGAAAGGAGGAATTACATTAGCTAATTTCCAATCAACTATTCAAGGACTAGCAAAAATAGTATTAAGTGGCTAACATATCCAATCTTTAACCTCCTTCAAAACCCTTGTGCAAATATTATCTAGCCCAAGAGCCTTATCGTTTTTTAATATTCCCAATTTTTTATTAACCAGCTCAGAACTAATGCAGTCATTTTGTTTGATCTCATTTCTATTTATCAAATGTTCAAGATGTGGAATACTGCTTAAATATTTATTAGTAAAAACCGAAGAAAAGGAAAAATTTAATAACCCAGCCATCTCATAATCATCAGATAGTAGCCTTCCTTTGTCATCCCTCAAGGGTCCTACCCCCATTCTGACATTTTGTTTACCCTTAATCAGTGGCGTAGCAAGAGGGGCAAGGGGGCAGTCGCCCCCTGGTGCAGATGTGAAGGGGCACAAAATTTCCTCTTGCCTATAATGCCTATTAATTAATAATTGTGCCCTTCCCTAGGATATAGCGCAACTGCCCTACATTAAGTAAATACGACACAGTGTTAAGTTATTTGTGTGTATTACGCTTGCAGTTTTAACTTCGAAAAGCCGCCCACTGAAATACAGTGAGAACAAACTGACGTACAGAAGTAAATTACACTATTCCATCATTCATCTGTAGATCAACTACAAGTCCTAGAGTACAATGTACAAGTAAGTGTGTGTTCAACAAAAAGAAAATATGAGATTGATGTAACATATTAACTGGTGTGCAAGACTGGCAATATATGCAACAGGCAAGGCCTAGATCTAGTAAACATTATAGGCCTAATGTAGTGGTTTGTAATTGTATTGGCTGATTTTAAATTATGTCTTACACCAACTAATGTACTAGACTTTATGTCTAATTGCAGTTATAACTTTATTGCTAGACCCTAGGTTCATCATCATACAATTTGTAGCCTATATTATAGGCATACTTAGACCTATCCTAACTATTAAACTAGGCATTGCCCTGGG
>NW_013666215.1:146620-148288 GCF_000517525.1 Limulus polyphemus
ACGTAAAAGATGTGCACAATTTGCAGCTTCGATGGTTGAGTCAAGCAAATTTATGAGAGCTTTCCTTGCTGGAAGTGATGACACCAGTAAGCCAGCATCTGTTCCTTTTGATGGCAGCCAAGAGGTCAAAGTGCAAGATTGTGAACATGCTATTTCATTTGAAAAGAAAACAATGAAGAAGCTGTTCTCTGTCCTGTTGAAAGCTACAATAATAATAAACAAGAGGATTCCACTTTGTCAGAAACAAATCCATAGAAAACAAATCCTTAGCTACACGCTAAGCTAAAAGAGGATGACCAAATAAATATTTTAACACACAGGGATATTGGATTTATGAAGTTTGATACAACAGGCTCATCGGTTGTAACACATGCACATCGTACAGAGATTGTTAAAGTTGGAGCACATGAATTTCAACATAAAGAAGGTCCATTTGATGCCAAAGATAGGCGTTCTATGACTACATTTTGGTTCAAACGACGCCTTCTGAGTGGACAAGAGGTCAATCGTTCCTGGTTTGTGTATTCACCTCTACATAAAGCAGCATACTGCTTTTGTTGTCTTCTTTTTTCATCTACGTGTATGATATCCGATAGTCGGTCTGCTTTCAAAACACAGGGTGGATTCTCTAAGTGAAAAAAATTGAAAAGTTAAATGCCCATGAAAGTAGTGGCAGTCATCGTGAGTCATTTGCTGCTTGGAAAGAAACTGAGCACCGAATTCGTCTTCAAAGTGGCATTGATGAAGAGCTGCAAAGGCAAATTAAGCAAGAAAAATAAATGGAGAGAAGTACTGCGACGGTTGCTGGATTGTACACAATATTTAGCTTCTCAGAACCTTGCATTTCGTGGTCATATTGAGGACATAACCTCAAACGAAAACCCTAGAAATTTCCTGTCACTTTTGCAGTTATTAGCAAAGTATGATCCAGTAATGAGAGAGCATTTAGAGCGTGTTAAAAAACAAGCAAACGTCGACATCTTATCTTTCTCCTGAAATCCAAAATGAGTTTATAAATCTCATGGCTTTACATGAGCGAAATTATTGTTTGTCAGTAATTCGTAGTAACAAATACTATGGTATTCTGTTTGATTCCACACCTGATTTAGCCCAACGTGAGCAATTGGCCCAAGTGATTCGAATTGTTGACATTGACTTTAAGACAAGAAAAGTAGAAGTCAAAGGGTCATTTTTTGACTTTATATAGATAAAGGAAAAATACATTGCTAATATTGAGAAAACAATAAGCACAAAATTAGAAGCGGATGGAATTTTATTGGGTGATTGTTGTTCACAATGTTATGATAATGCTGCTGTCATGTCAGGTCATCTGTCAGGCGTTCAACAAAGAATTCTGAACAGAAATCCAAAAGCAGTGTTTATAAACTGTAACAAAAATAGTTTGAACTTAGCATGTTTTCATGCTGCAAGTCAGGAAACAACAGTTATTACCTTTTTTATTATAATTGAAGCCATTTATAATTTATTTGCTCATTCAACAATTTGATGGGACAAACTGCAACAGGAGCTTAAGATCTCTGTCAAGCGTGAATCAGAAACATGGTGGAGTGCAAGAGAAAAGGCAGTAAAAGTTGTAAATGAAAACTGGATGAATAGCTAATACTGTTAGAGCAATTAAGTGAGAATGGCAACACGGCTGAAACAAAA
>NW_013666215.1:149288-153391 GCF_000517525.1 Limulus polyphemus
CAGAACCTCAATGACTCAAGAACGACTTAGTAGCTTGGCAATATTAAGCATTGAAAAAGACGTACTTAATACCTTAAATTTTGATAGTTTTATTGATGCATTTGCAGCAGAAAAAGCACGAAAGGTTCATATAATGTAACCATTAATACCAGAATGCTATCTGTACAAGATCTAGTTAAGTAAATGTACAGTTTTGTAAACTAACAAAATTTGTTATTTGTAAACTTAAGTAGTATTTTATCAATCTGTTTTATAATCCATGTACACCACAAGTGACTGGCTTCTTATATAAAACATAAGTTTCAAAACTAGGGATATAACAGAAATTGATTCTACATGCTTGAAATATTACTTTAGCTATGTGACTTTGAACAATACTGGATGACATAAATATCAAAATGGTTTACAAATTTTGTAAGTACACCTAGTAGGCTATACTTCATTAATTCCAGATTTACAGTTGTGATATCGTGAGATGTTATATTGTGACTTTATTTTAGGCCTGTGTAAGGCGATAATTAATTCTTTATGTTATTGTCATTAAGTGAGTAATGAGTCACAAAACAAATAATCCAAACATTTCAGAGTTGGGGGCGACAAACGTCTCTTGGCCCCCGGGTGCTGAGAAACCTTGCTACGCCACTGCCCTTAATGTATTTAAAGAAATCCTTACTGTTAATTTAAGTTTTACATTTTCCCAACATTTTCCCATACATCCTTTTTCATGTCCTAATTTTCTGTTTTACCAACTTTCTTGATCTTCTATAATCTTCTAAATCTCCTGTCATACCGGTCAATTTAAATTTCTTAAATGTGTGATGCTTTTTTAAAATTTTATCTCTTAAACTCTTTGTGAGCCAATCTGGATTTTTACTTACATCTACCCTTAATTTTTGTTTAAAAACTTTTGTATAACTTTAGTATAACATTCACAAGCCCAAAGCAATTTGATGCATTAACAGTTGAGAGATATCTATTTAAAAAGTCATGACATCATTTCAGGTAATAAATGGCTTTCAATATTCCTAAACAGCCCTATGTCAGCAGATGTTCAATATTCCACGTCTATTTCACAACAATAGGAAACATCATGACGTTTAACTCCCCCATGTATATTATGTAGCTTTTCTGATGCTACAAAGAAAGGTTTGAACAAATCTTAATTAAAATTTCGAAAATTTTAAGCAATACAGTCCACGTAACGATAAAGAATCACTTTATTTCCTGCTTTAACGTTTCCACAATCTTGAACACTCGTACGTTGCCGTACATTTCTGTAGGCTTATGTGACAAATGACATTAACTCACGTAAAAGAAATCAACCTACTTCTACTAAGTAGTTGCAATAGCTAATACACTCGCTGGTTCATTATCTATCTTGAAATGATCCTATACACTTTAAAATTATCTCGTATTTATAATTTCCCTTTGATTGTCCTAGAACATAACTTGACGTTAAATCTAAGAACTTTCTAGGCAACCTACTTAAAGTCCTCACTTACGACCCGCAGCTTTCTCTACCTAAAAATCAATTACATTAAAAGCACAGCTTACAACAATGCATAACCATATACAATAGTTACTTTTTATCGTATGGTAAGATGTGCAAGTTCAAAGAAATCAACAAATAGATTTATATAATGAGACATAATGAGCAGTGTTTTATCTTGTGTTTAGGTGTACATGCTCAAAGAGATGGATATTAGAATTTATATAAGCAGAGGCATTATAAATTGATCTTGGAAAGTGGATGCTGAAGTGTGTGAAAACAAAATTTAGATCTGAAATATTATATTTACACATCTCTGTTTCGATTCTGAAATGGACAAATTAAGAGGAATGTGGAGAAAGAAACATTTACAATTTACCTGAATTTTATTAGAAACTTTAGGCCTAAAAAAATTATTTAACATCATGGTGAACTTTCTACCTGATGGGATGAATAGAAATGTTTAAATGTCAAATTTAATTTCATTAACAGTGACACGTCCGTAGTGAAATGTTAGGTGTTATATCGCTTGTTTAGTTATTAAAGTAACACAGAAATTTGCCAAACATTCCTATTGTTTGTGTTAATAGAAATAGCAATGGAAGATTCATTTTCACAAAAAGTGGGAAATTACTAGTGCATACCTGTCAACAGTGAGAGGTGCCAAATGGGAAGACTTTGTGAAGGCACTGCAACAGCAAATAGTGTTCCCTGGGAGAGGGAGCATGCTCCCCAACAAAATTTAGAAGAAAAAAAAAGGTGCACTTCTATGCATTCTGGGAAACTTCAGACATTTATTTATCTTTATAAGATTGAAGTGATGTTTTATTTTTTTTTCATTTACAGTGGGCTTATATACTAAGAGAATCAGTCATCTGCTAATATTGTTATACTCTTATTGTAAGAATTGAAAAATAAAAAATACACATATCCTGATTAGTGTTCTTTGTTATATCAGTATATAGCACTTTTGACACCTTTCAATACCTGCTTGCTGGGCATGTATTTACTGGCTGAGGAATCTAAGTTAAACTTGAAGTTTAAAAGGGCACATACTGTTCTCTGTTATGATCTTTCTCAACATTGAAAATGTCCTTTCACTCGATGCATTAGAATGTGGTACAACAAGCAGACAGTATAACACAACAAAGTGCAACAATGTCACACAGTAAATATTTACTTAATCCTGGTTGGCACTCTGTGAAGTTGAATTTTGCGACTTTATTTATTTTGTTAAGTTAGTTAAAAGGTTGATATCGTGATATCCTGGTCGCATGTAGGGAGATTGGGAAACTCTCGCTGAAATCGGGAAAACTGACAGACCTGCTAGTGCTAAGGCAATTTGTTTAAGATCCTAATTGGTAGATTAATTCTGATGTTTAACCTATTATTAACATTTCTATTTTAATACTATTATCTTTAATTTCGTTAGAATGCTACACAACTAGGTGGTTTTGGGCGATTAAACGTTTTCAATTAGGAGATATGTCGCACATATTCTGGAATAAATCTCAAACAAAAATAAAAATGAGATTTCTAATTTTTTAATAATCATTTATGGAATCTAAGATTAACGAAAGTAAAACTGCTTTTGGACTCCCTAAAAGTCAGACAGAATTTAAGGCTAGTTCTATTTGAATAAGCAATAATTGTTTTCAAAGGAAATAGAATATATGTTATGGATTTCATATATGCTACGATTCGGACTGGAGTTTTCAGTTAATGAACTATTCACTGATCGAAAACTTTATAACTATATTTAACCACGCTGTTATTTACCTTCTTATCAAAATACCTATTACGTTAGAATTGTTGTATTGGTGTTAAAACAAAGATTGTCTCAAGCAGTTAAAACAAAGATTGTCTCAAGAAGTTAAAACAAAGATTGTCTCAAGCAGTTAAAACAAAGATTGTCCCAAGCAGTTAAAACAAAGATTGTCTCAAACAGTTAAAACAAAGATTGTCTCAAGAAGTTAAAACAAAGATTGTCTCAAGCAGTTAAAACAAAGATTGTCTCAAGCAGTTAAAACAAAGATTGTCTCAAACAGTTAAAACAAAGATTGTCTCAAGCAGTTAAAACAAAGATTGTCTCAAGCAGTTAAAACAAAGATTGTCTCAAGCAGTTAAAACAAAGATTGTCTCTCTCCCTTTCCCTTCACAAACACCAATACAATTAAAACGTCATTAGAAAATGCGGGTTTTCAATTACTCATTCCTCACATCCACTCTTTTCATGCAAGAGTAAAAGTCACTAAGTATAACCAGTTGTTGTTACGTATTATAATTTCGAATGGTCTGAAATTGAGTTAAATGATACTTTAAATTTAGTAGTTAAATTGTATTTTGGATTTAGCAGTTAAGTAAAAGCCGATATATAGTCAATTTATGATATTTACCAACAAGATTGATACACACAGTTTTCTTTGTTAACACAAATATCTTTTAATATACAAACAACAATACAATTTACAATGACAGTTATTACAAATAGTTATCATACACAATGATTTATAAACAAAAATTTCATAAACTTACAAGCAATATAAAGTATTCTTTTTAGTCTGGAACTTCTTCGATACCTTATCGAGGGTTCACGAGGAGCGAGTTAATTACG